>NC_028648.1:74275820-74298455 GCF_001406875.1 Solanum pennellii | reverse complement strand
CCCCCCCCCCCCCCCCGCCCTTCCCTCCTAGTTTAAATTCTTACAGGCACTAAGCTATTACTATCTCCTTTACCCTTGACTTTCCTTATTTTTTACGGGTGCTGTTGTGATAGCCCTTCCTCTTTACTGATGTTTTGCATATTGGAGACATTTTTTGTACTTTCTTATCTTTAACTTCTTTTCTCTTTTACATGAAATTGTCATGTTTACAAGTTCCTTAATTAAGTTTTTGTGCGTGACTAGTTCATGTAAACTTTCTATTGACGCTGACTTTTCTATGATGATAGGAGCTAATGTTTAAACAGCAGAGTGACCTAACTCTAACAACTCTAGGTTATGTTGAGCCCCATCTTGTTCACTTTACATCTGTACATGTACATGATTTCAACATTTTCCAATTCCTTGAACATGATCATATCTGTTTCACTTTCTTGTTTAACTGCAATTAATAAATCCCTAATCATACTTGTTGCACAAACCCAACTTCACTATGATTTATCATATATGCTATTTGGGTCTTCTGCTTCCTCTTCTTTATCTTGTTGATTTTTTCGTAGTAGTCCTGCCCAATTGATTATGTTGTAGCTCATCTAGATTTGGATCTCCTATTTTCCCTTTAGCCCTATAATGTTTACTATTTAGGTATAAACTACTCCTCACTGTTACTCAGCCCTTCAACACTTTTCTTGTGCCTACAAAATTTTTAATTGAGTTTCCTTGGATTTTGTATGGACATTTTCCTTCTCATCAGCCGTATTATCCCTGTTTATCTGTTTAGTATTTTTATTTCCTTGTGATTCTATATAACATTTGTAGAAGTGATGTGGTGATTAAATTCATTTATGTGATCCTCCATGATTGTATTATGTGTACTACTCTCTTCGTCATGAACTTTATTATTTTGGACTGAAAATGGATTGCATGCAGAAACATCCTCATCTTCTACCTTTCGATTATTCTCTTCATGCCTGTGATTATTTTATTTGTAGTCTGCAATTTCTTAAACTGGATGCCCACTCTTATTAGGGCTACCTCTTGTTGTGCATTGTCAACAATCCTTTTGTTATCTTCATGTCCTTCTTCCTTCTTGTGAGCCTTGAGTTATTGATGTAGAACCCTACATTTTTTTGTGCATGCCCTTTTAGTTTACACTACTCTTGGTATATCGGAACCATGTCATATTGAAACAAATTCATTCCACCCTAGAATTCTTAGTCTCATCATTTACGACTTTTAACTATACAACCTTAGGGAAATGAACTAGTAGATCCACTTGCATCTTAATCCTAGTACAACTAGGTCATGTCTTATTGATCATCACCATTTCTAGTTGTAAAGGGTTTCCTACGGCTGATGCTAATGAAAATTGTTTTTTTGACAAAGAAATTTACTTTTAAGTCCAGAAACGAGATCCATGTCATTGCTTGAGTTGTTTCATCCTAAATCTTAAACACAGTATCATATATCAAATGTTTCATCATATAAGAATAACCATACCTTGATAATATATAGCTATTAAGTTGAGACATCATATTGATGAAATATTCTAGGTAGAGAACCTCATTAATATGTGCCTATTTTTGATATATCAATCTTGCACTCTCCTTTAGGTTTAAGTCATACTTTAGGGATAATTTAAGAAAAAACTCTACATTTTTCACAGATTAGATTTGTCTTAGAGGCCTGTTATTGTACTTTTAATAACAAAATTTATTCCTTCATTAATGTTTGTATAAAATTAGCTGTAATATCCAAAAAAAAGTGTCTCTACAAGTACATTTATAACAACGCTTTTTAGGTCCCTTCATGAAGAAGTAGTCGTTAACGATCAAGTATCTTTGTAGTGAAATGTTATTGCCTAAGTCCTATAGCCTCCCGAAGAAAAGTAAATATGTTCTCGCACCATTTCACAAGACTCTTCTAGATATGTCGTTGCGTGGTGAGATCACTAAACCCCGACTCTAATACCATGTTTTTCACGAACCAAAATGAGCCATCAATGGCACCACACCTAACCTGCTTGTTAATCGGACTAACATATTCAAATCTCAATTTATATTAGTTTTATTTCTTACAAAATACAATCATAATGTGGAAGCTCAAAACATATTAATGTAAGAAACACAAATCATCTAAAGTCTATCACATATTATTGCCAAAACCTAAAGTTCATCACAATAAGGACATCTAATCCTTAAATACCAAGTCTAAGAGTAGTAAAGACACAAAAATAAATAAAAATAGTTTGTGTTTTAATACTAAGGACATCATGTAATGACCGAGAGAATCCAATACGAGCTAGAAGAAATAGGCTACCCTAAAACTTGATGTACTGGTGACTAGCTAGAGCTGAGGCGAGTTAAATTCACTGGTATACTTGTTGTACCCCACAAAAGGAAAACGAAGAAAAACACAAGTAGGGATAAATTTGTTTATTGTGTTGTTTAAAATAAAAGGTCTGGTTGCATGATTTCAAAGAATATCACAAGGATAATTTGTCAATAATTGATTTTTTTGTGTATATATGGAGCATGAAATATGATATTTTGATTGCATGGTTTTAGAGAGTATTGCTATGTATTTTATTTTTTTTATTTTTTTCTTTATGGTCTTTGTTGATTAATTAAAAAAAAACATACATTACTGTTTTGTCTCTTTAGGAGATATCTACCATCAAATGGAGCCCAACTAGCGCCGGTAAAAGCAATTAAAATCAAAAGTTATTACTGGCAGATATTCTATTTAATTCTGTATGTCATGTTTCCAATATTCTTTCACATGTGTTGTGGGTTCTATGAAATCTAACTCTTTTCTGAAAAAAAGAGTGACTAAATTCGAGTGAATAAATACTCTATATCAAACTAAAAGAAGCTCAACTCTTTTCTCATTTATATCAATATATTTTACTTATTTTCTTAAAAAAGGGCCCTTATTCTTGCATAGTTAAAATACAATACGGGGTCTTTTGGTAGTGTATAAGAATTGTGCGAAACATAGTGTTTTAGTAATGTTTGCATTAGTTATGATGAGATTTTTTCTGTGCAATGTTTGGTTTGGCGTACAAAAAATACTATGCATCACATAATTTTTTTAGAAAAATGTTTGTTTACAACTATACCCTTTAAAAATATAATTGAAAGGATGTTAATACATGCGTTAGAACCCACTGATTACTAATGCATAGAAAT
This sequence comes from Solanum pennellii, assembly GCF_001406875.1. Lineage (NCBI taxonomy): Eukaryota > Viridiplantae > Streptophyta > Magnoliopsida > Solanales > Solanaceae > Solanum > Solanum pennellii. The sequence goes on along the minus strand of NC_028648.1, from coordinate 74,295,267 downwards.
AGATTGTATTAGTAATACACTATTCAATACACAATAGAGTGTATTACTAATAGAATAATTAGTTATGCATAGGTTAGAAAAGTGTACTAAACAAGGTACTAATAATGCATTAAGCTGATGCAAACATAATTTTTTTCCAATACACTCTACCAAACGACCTTTAAATGTTAAAGAAAAAGCTACAAAATTAAAATGCAAATATTCTTTTTGATAAATAAACTTATTGGACCATAAGAAAGTTTTCCTACAAAAAATTCACAAAATCTTAGATTTCATCTAACTAGTTAGAGTATTACACTATTTATTTTAACTCAATAATTCAATAATTAATTTTTTTCAAATGTACATAATAATTAGTGGACCAAATTAAATGTATCCTCTGAGAAATGGCTATATAAATCATTCTTCCTATTTTTTCCCTCACTGAGTACTTTCTATAGACAACGAGTTTATTTAGTTAATTTATTTTAACAGTAGTCAGGGCTTCAAGCTACAATCAGTGACCACCATTGGTGCATTCACAGGCATAGTGATCATCCTCACAGCACTTGTAGTAAGCGTCACCAACACCTCTGCCATTGCCATCATGGCCACCACCGGAGTATCTAGCACCTCCATTGTTATTTCATTTCAATCTAGGTACATTCCCTAGAAAAGTTGCCTTATCGCCACACTAAAAACAATCGTTTCCTCCACCATCTCTTCTGCCTCAATAACCAATACCTCCACCATATCCACAATTATCTCCACTACATACACATGTTGTATATAGAGATAACGTGTTAAGCGAAAAGAAGAAAAGAAAGAGGAAGACTGATTTATATAGCTGTTTTCAAAGAATACATTTAATTTGGTCGACTAATTATTAATTATATTTGAAAAAATATTATTGAATTATTGACTAATAATATATATATAGTCAATACTCTAAATAATTATCTAAAAGCTAAGATTTCATGAATTTTGGTTAGGGAAATTTTCTTATGGTCCAATAAGTCTATTTATTAAAAAGTATATTTGCATTTATCATAAGTTCATAACCAATCAACAATACTAAAGGTAAGTAAATCAGTATAAGGGAAATTTACTACTTTAGTTACACCATATATAATCTTTAGTATCAATGTTTTTTTAAAAAAAAAAATAAGTAAGGTGACATGTGGTAGAACTGCTTTGTACCTTCAAGTTCTCTTTTGGACCAAAGTTCGCTTTTCTCCATTTTTTCCATTTTCTTGCTTGAATAATTGACATATGATATAAATTCAATTTAATAAATAACATTTAATTTATAAAAAGTAAATTTTTAATCATAATTTACATAATAATTACATTATATGTTAGGAAAAATAATTTACCTTTTTCTTGTTTATCTGTCATGCTGAATGTCGCGACCCTGATTGCCGTGATTGGTACCACACTAAAACTCCGATGGGAGAACAACTACTATTATAGACTATGAAACTTAAAGAAAACTAATTCATTTGAAGGTATGAAAGAAGGTTTAAATGACTAAATAAATAAAGAATTCCCATAAACTCCAAAATTCTAAAAACTACTATCGCAAAAATTCAACCCCTAGAACCGAAATTCATTGTACCAAAACTCTACTAATAAACAAGTCTAAGAAAAGGGTGTGAAACCACGAAATTTATACATAAAAAAAATCTAAACATATAGTCTGAGTCCAAAAAGAATGGACTAAATTATTGATGGATCCATGACATCCTAAAAGTACTTACTCCCCTTTGAATATAGTCTAAGTCAATGGTCTTCTAACTAAGGTCTGTCAATAGACGCTTGAAGATTCCCTGTAATCAACAAAGAAAGAGTAGGTGTAGTATCAGTACACAAAACAATGGGGTACTTGTAGGATCATACAACTACTCAAACTAGCGCAATATAAGCAAGTAACTAAAATACATTATACACACATCTACATAATGCGTAATTCAAATATAATTTTATGAGCAACATACAATATCCAAATATCAATGATAGGTAAATATAAGTGTAACAGTCACATGTGGTTCTCCTATAGAACCCACACCTGAACTGTTATTGTGTTAAAACGTCACACCCGCTCCAATATATATGTGCCAAAATATCACACCAAGTCCAATATTTGTGCCAGAATGTGATACCCGATCCTTCCAGAACAATCACAGTCTCAATCACACCCATAATGAACCGTGTACATAGTTACACATTCAAGTAAAAAGTTTGTGGCATGTAATTGTTCATAATTAATAATTTCCTTAGGTTAGATTCATGTTTTCCCATTCACATGCATTCATACAATGAAACAATTAACAAGCTCATATCAAAAATGAAGTCAAACCGTAACCTACCTTAAAACTATGCTTGGATACTCCTAAGCCTCTTAAGCCTTCCCCTTCCAAAGTCTTTCAGCTTGTTCTTAGTCTAAAAAAAGTAATTTAAGCAAGGAAATATAAATAAGGCCTAATTACCCAAATTATATCAAAATATCAGCCCAAGGACAAATCCATGATCCTAATGACCAATTAGGTCTTTTCCCACCATTACTTCAGGCCAAAACCCTCCCCCAACGTTAATTTAAGAGGATTCTAAGTTCTTAAAATCAAAATATGGATTATGAGAGTAATTAACTTACCTTTATCACGGATTTCATGGGAATATGATAGAGAACTGCTCTGCATCATCCCTTAGCTCTTAAGAGCAATGTTTTGCAAAAGATTACGTTTTTTGTTTTTTTCTCAATTTAAGTCGCGACTGGCTTACCATGGCGGTCCCACACTAGAAGAATTTATCCCGCCTCAAGAGCTTGCACGGAGATAGATACATAGAATTTGAGTTCCAATATCCCATTTCATAACATACCTTAAAACCTAAATGTTGTAAAGTTACCCTTTCACGCGAAGATTAGTTTCGAGAGTTGCTCTCGCCGGCATTCAATTCTATAATGCAATAAAGGCTTCTAAGCATATTGGTTATCCATTTACGTGATTAAACTCATATTTAAATCCCCCATCCATTTTCTTAATGCCCTAGACCTCACCTAACCAAAATTGGTCCAAGTCTTGCCTACCCTAGAAATCCCCAAGTTACTACTCAGAAGTTTTTTCGCCCACATACCTTCTCACTCTAACTTTTCTCTACACTGGGTCTCAACATTCACAGACTTAATAGTACAATCAAGCAAAACATAATCGGGGGACAACGAAGTCATGCCTAATATTACATCAAAATTAGTCATATCTCGATCAACCTAATCAGCCCAAGTCAAAAAAACCATAAACACAATAAATAGGATAAAACATGCATGATAGACATGGATGACTTGGACAAACTCTCCAACACGGATAGAAGTATGGATGGGGACATAAATCACATCACAAACCACATCAAATCCATAAGAAAATTGAACTTACTCACATATATATTAGTAGAACCCAAATCAAACAAAATAATAGCAATCCCATCAAAGACAAAAATAGTACTTGTGATCAGTGCATCGACACCTAAGACTCTGTCGTGCTTGGAAAGGAACATAAATGATCCATGTCATCTTTATTGGCGAACTCCTTGATTGGATGCACGGCTCCCCTACCTGTATTCCTTCCTTATCCATGTTGCGGGAGTCTTCTTCTCTGGTCTGCTGCTGCACGAGGACATACATGCATGGATGGGGACAATCTCTCATCATATTCCTAGGTTATCCACAATTGTATAAACTGTGATAAAAGACAGTCTACTGCCAGATGTAGGAACGACAAGAGTCACCAGTGTTCTTGGGCTTCTTAGCCAAATCCTTGGCCTGCTCTTCACGTCAAAATCCTTCAACTTTCTTCACAAAGTGTATGACTTCATTAAACATTTACCTACAAAGTTCACGTGAATAAACACTACTTGCTACTCAGGGTTCAATCCCTTAATGAATAGATGAATACTCTTCCCCTCTGTAGTCACTATCTAGGTAGCATATATGGAAAAGACATGGAACTTCGCCTCATAGGCAGCTAAAATCATACCACCCTGCTCCAAGGCCATGAACTCATTCTTCTTAGCTTGTGATCCCTCAATATACGGGGCACATGTTTCTCCAAGAACAAAGCATGGAGATCCATCAAAGTGAAAAGGGGATAGACTGGCGACCTGCATTCCACATAGGCCCTCTACAAATGCTTAGCCTCACCTTGAAGCTAAAGTTCATGAACTCTACTCCATGCTGGTTTACAATGCCTAACTTTTTAAGCCTCTCATTGTAATCCAGAATGAGCTCCTAGGCATCCTGCATCTCAGAACCATGGAACAGAGGCAACCTCATGTTCAAAAACATAGTGAACATCTTATGATAAATATCAATTATCATGGAACCAGATATGGACAAAAGAAGGAATCTGTGACTGATGCTTCATCCACATTGGGAATAGTAGCAGCAACATGGTGGTTCGTCAGAGGTTGAGCAGCTTGTCCTATGGGAATAACACCAGGGACGGGTAATCCCTTCATAGAAGTCCTGATCTGTTGAGTTAACACTAGGTATAATGCATGATTGTCAATATTCTTAGCCTGTGCATCCTTCGTTGTTCCAATATTCTCCTCGTCTTTGATCTCTACATTCTCTTACACTTCTTCTTGAGCTGCAAGAGGGATCTTTCCCAAGAATATTCTCAACTAGGGCTCCCCCCTAGTAGGTTCTAACCTTCCTTCTGCCTCAACCCCTGTGTCTAATGCGACCTCTTATTATGGGATCCTTTTATATCCATTGGTGGGAGCTACAGGCCTGATGCTGTTGTATCGTGTGTTAACCATCTGCTGATAGAAGAGTTAAGGATATTTGATACTAATTTGGATCACCAAATACAAATTGGAATCTAGTCATCGCACAAAAAAAAGAAGAAGATAGAGAGATTTCCTAAAGTCTTGTAGGCCCTCAAGAAAAATACAAATGTCTCCGTATCGTTCCACAAGACTATACTAGACTCGTTTTTGTACAAAGAGATCAAGAAATCTAGGTCTCTGATACAAACTTTTTCATGACTTTGACTGTCGTGATTGGTACACATACTAACCTTCCGATAGGACAACCACTACTACCACCCGAGTATGCAACTTAGAGAAAACTAAACCATTTAAAGATACAAAAGCAAGTTTAAATACAAAAGTAAATAAGAAGTTTCCATAAACTTTGAAAGTCTAATAAACATCTATGGCAGAGATTCAACTCGTACAACTGAAAGTCATTGTACAAAAATTCTAGTCATCAACAAGTCTAAGAAAAGGGGTGCAGCCCCGAAACTAACACATAAAAAAAGTCTAAACATATATTCTTTGCCCAAAACGAATGGACTAAACTAATAACATATCCATGGCGAATTGAATGAACTAGCTCACCCTTGAATCTAGTATCGGTCATCGGTCTCATAATTAAGGTATGTCAATAGGTTCCTGAAGATGCCATGTACTCATCAATGAAAGAGAAAGTGCGATATCAGTACGCGAAACCATAATGTATTGGTAGGATAATGTGGTTGCTCCGGTCAGTGCAATATAATCAAGTAATTACAACACAATAAACACACATATATATAATGTATAATTCAATTATCATATTGAGAGTAACATACAGTTTTCCAGCATCAATGACTGGTAAATATAAATGTAACAATCCCGTGTGGTTCTCTAATGAAACCTAAACCCAAACTGTTAGTGTCTCGGAACGTGATACCCAATCCAATATATATGTGTCAAAATGTGAAACTCAGTCCAATCAATATATGTGTCAAAACATTATACCCAATACAATACATCTATCGAAACATGACACACAATGAATATAGTACAACCAAAATTACAATCACAATCACAATCACACCCATAATGAACAGTGCACATAGTCACACAGTCAAGTAACAAGTTTGTGGCATGTAATTGTTCATACATAATCATTTCCTTAGGTTCGATTCACGTTTCCATATTCACATATATTCATTCATACAATGAATAAATTAACAAGCATATATAAAAGAAAAGGAAGTTGAACCAGCACCTAACTCGAAACCAAGCATGAATACTCCTAAGACACTTGACCCTTCCCCTTCCGGACTCTTCTTTTTGTTTTTGGTCTAAAACATGTAATTTTAAAAAGTATCCATAATGAAGTCCTAATTTACCCGAATTACATTAAAATATCAACCCAAGGCCAAACTCATGATCCTTATGTTCAACTAAGGCTTTTCCACCATTAACTTTTGGCGAAAACTCTCCCAAGATAATTTATGAGGATTCTAAGGTCTATGAATCAAAATACGAATTAAGGGAGTAATTAACTTACCTTTATCGTGAGAATTCTTGGGAATCAGACAAGAAACTACCATAGGTCGCCACTTAGCTCTTAAGAATAAATTTTCATAGAAAATCATGCCTTTGGGATTTTTCTCTGATTTATGTCGCGACTGGCCCACAATGGCGGGACCTATCCCTCTACAACGAACCCAGCTTGGCGGGATTAATCGCGCCTTAGTGTCTTGGACATAGGCAAAAACTCAAAATTTGACTTCCAAGCTCCCGTTTGCGACATGTCTTCAAACCTAGATATTCTAAAAGTATCCTTTCACGTCAATATCAGTTTCATGAATTCCACTCTCCAAAATTTCATTTTGTAAAGCCTTATATGCTCCTTAACATCTTGGATATCAACTCACGTTATCAAACTCAAAGTAAAATCATTCATCAACTACAGGATGCCCTAGACCCCGCCTGACTCAGAATTCGTCCAATTCTTGAGTATTCTAGAAATTACCAACAAACTACTCAGAAGTTTTCTGGCCCAAATTTCTTCTATATTGGTTTTTTCATAACAATTGAAACGGGTAGTTACACAACATATTTATCTTTCATTCTCATTTTAAGTTAATATTTGTTTCATTTTAATTTGTAACCTTCTTTTTATTATTTATTGATTTTAACTATTCAAGAAAATGGACAATTTTTTTTAAAAAAACAAATAGGTTGTATAAAATGAGAAAAAGAGTTGGACTTATTTATTTCTACCTGTCATGTTTACAATATTGGACTCAAATCATTTTTAAATACAAAGTCTCTATTAGTGACCAACTTTATGTTCTGGGTTCTACAAGGATAATGAGGAAGGGGGCCCTCTTGCCAAGCCTTATAAAAGATAGTTAGGGAGACTCATATTCGATTGAGAGTCTCTAAGATAAAACAAAAATAGCTCTAAGATCTTGCCTTGTAACTGGACCTACTCAATGCAAGGTTATTTAGTAGTTAGCTTGGACATTTTATTGGCCAAAAAGAGTTTACTGTATTTGATCATAATATTGATCTATTCGATATTAGTTTCTGAGATGTCAAAAATACATGAGTATATATTATTAAAGTTACTTTTTAAGACAATGAAGTCATAAAAATATTTTATGTATTTTTTCTAGGCATATTTTTTCCCATCACACCCTGTACTAATTGATTGTTTAATTCTGGAAGGAGATTGAGTTGGGATAAGAATCCTTGATTACAATTCACCCTTTTTAAATATTGTCCCTTTTTAATCTTCATCATCCTCTCCCTGATCCATGACATTTCATTTCAACGGTTGTTAGCCTCCCCCCTCTCCCACCCCCTCCCCAATCTCATCTTTGCCAATGCGTTCCTTCCTCACCTGACAGATTGACCTTCCACTAGGAAAAAAACCTTTGCTCTGCCTATCAAGGTTTACGTAGATAGGAAGAAATCATCTTAAGTGCTAATTTTTAAAAATCCTTTTTAGTATATAAACTCTAGTCTACATGATCGTTACTCGCTTCATTGCTCGTTAGTTCATAACCTTGGATGCATTGGGGCTTGCTTACCTCTGAGGTTTCTGGTACAATGCTGTCAAAGGTGTGCTTAAGGGCCCAACGAATTTTAAAGCCGCAAGAGTTGAGTTCCTAAATTCAGAATGATTGCAATTTGGCCGTAATTCCCAACCCGAGTAAAAATAATCATGAGATACAACAAATTGGATTTTATGTGTGTGTTGATTTAATGTATTGCACCTAATCTTTTATTTCTTTGAGACTAGTTGTTTTGTTTCATAGTCTTGTTGCGCAGTGCGTCATTAGACTCTTTTGTGAAGCTATGGGATGTTGAACATGGGCATCTTCATGAAAGCTTTAACGGTGACACAAATAATGTATGTGTACTCATTATGTCTATTTTGACATCGGATATATTAAGCTAGTGTCAATAAAATTACATTTTTTAACTATTAGTCTGTACGACCTTGTATGTTACTACCTTAACTTTTAGCATAAATGTGAAATAGGTTGCCTAACATGTTCCATAAATGTGGTAAGATCACCAAGAAAAAACATAGTATTTTATGTGGAAAACACCCGACTAAAAAATGTGTAAAAAAAAACAATGACATATACCACTATAGGATTTAACTCCAACTTCATTGAGGCCTCATTTATTTTCATTAAGATTAGAACGTCTGAATCTGAATTCATGTGGAATAATTAAGATGTAGCCACTAGATCTTAAAACTGAATGCTTATGATTGTTTGTTTTTTTGCATCTGAATGCACGTCTAAATTAATAGTAAATATTTTTATGCATGTGGGCAAATACTTGTCTTTACGACATTAATTTTACTGAGACATTCTTGGCACAAATCCAAAAACATATAAGAATAAAAAAGGCAACCCAAAAAAATAACTAACCTCTTATTATTAATAAACAGTAACATATTAATGCACATAAAAATTAATAAATAATAGTTTTGTGCATGTGAGTTAGGCTATTACTTTATTCAGACATTCTTGGCAGAGATATAAAAACATATAATAGTGAAAAAGGCAACCCAAACAAATGCCTAACATCTTATTAACTATAACTAATTTTTTATCTTATAAATACTAATAATATTAAGTGAAGTTACATGCTTAGTATATTTGAAAATATAAACTAAAAAAACATGTAGTATGTAAGAATAAAAAAAGCAACCCTAAATTTATAATCCCTCTATCCCAGTTTATATGACTTAATTTCCTTTTTAGTCGGTCTAAAAAAGAATGACATATTACTATATAAAGTAATAATTTAGTTTTAAAATGACCAATTTACCCTTAATTAAATTATTTAGACCACAAAATTTAAAAGTCTTTCTTCATTTCATTAAGTATGTGGTGACTCAAAGTACCTCACATAAAATGGGACGAAGGGAGTAATATTTTTTTGTATGTATATAAATATTTAATGTCACTTATCATAATTTAATTTTGGGTTACTAATTTTATTCACACATTCTTGGAAGTTTCAAAAATCATTTATTAAAAAAAAGGCAATACAAACAAATGTCCTTATTAACTAGAACATGTTCTTAGTTTTATAAATAACTAGTCTTACGGCATGTGTGTTATATATAGTAAACAATGTTATAAAATAGAATTAATATACTGAATTGAAGCTTTTTAGTATATAATCATAAATTTAAAGAAAAATATTCAAGTGCTTTTAAATGACTAATACATATTGTGATAGAGCTAATTGTTTTTTTTAGACCAAAATGGCCCGATAACAATGAAATATTTCAAAATACATCAAAATTTAAATATGGGGAAAAGTGACATTTCTTTAGGTATATTGTTTTTCTTACATAATAAATTTAGTAAACAGATATAACCAACAAATTAGAAAAATAATATCATTATAAAAAATGTCACATATAGTCTTTCCTCTTGAGGTTATTATTATATATGATGAACACAATATAAGGGCATTTTTTCTTATATAATAATACTTGAAATTTGATAGGTGCATTACACTAATAAAGATCATCATAAATATTGTAATATTTTTATCTCTATACATATTATATCTTTTGATAGGTGTGTCACACTAATAATAATTATCATAAATATTGCGATATTATATCTTTATACATAATATATCTTTTACAAAACTCAAAGACAAACCTTAACTTAACTAAGGTTCTATTACCCCCTAACTTATTTAATATATAATATTGTACACCTTTTGGATTATGTGACACAACCCGTGACTCCACATAGTTGAGGTGCGTCAGAGATACTTTGATGCTAAGTAAGCCAGAAAGGTGTACAAAATTACAAAAAAAAATTTAGTTAAACGGGTAATAGGACATTAGTTTAGTTAAGGTGTGTCTCTTGAATTTGTCTCAAAGTCTACGGAGGTACTTCTACCTTTTCATAGTCTAGGGAAGTACTTATACCCTTTTCGAAAATATTATTACGCAATAATATTTAGGTAAGCCTATCATAGAAATGTAAATTTACAAAAAATTGTACTTCTGTGAAGAATTTCAACACTGTTATAAGTAGAATGTTATAGAGAGAAATAACTATAACGTCAAAAATTAGTTCTAAAGAAAATTAGGCTATAACGCACACACACTTACACACACACATCTCTCTCTCTCTCTCTCTCTCTATATATATATATATATATATATATATATATATATATATATATATATATATATATTACCACCAGACTATTTTTTAAAATAATGTGATTATTATTAAATACAAAATTAGTAACTGCTAAAACTCTCGGTTACAACTCTTACATATACTTTCTTATCCCTTTCCCATAGTTTAAACAATTGAGGAAGTCCTTCTTTCTACAGCCAACAAAGGGTAATATATGAAAAACTTCGTATTGTGCCTTATGAAAAAGAAGTAAATAAGTCACAACCTTTCAAAAAGTTACAACTCGTCGTAAAAGTCATAAAAATTTCGGTAAAGTCACCACCCTTTAGAAAAGTTAAAACTCGTTGGAAAAGTCTCAACCCTTTAGAAAAGTCACATGCCTTCAAAAAGGTCATAGTTCATCAAAAAGTTATAATTCTTTGAAAATATCACCACCCTTCAATGTTAAAAGATGATTGTCTTTTAGTATAATATTATATAATATAAAACACATAAATAAATATAATACAATATACAATATAGATGATCTACTACATTTGGTGTTTTAAGTTGGTGGTATTATAATAATTTAACATTTAAGTTAAGTAGTTCATTCTTTTAAAGTAGTATAGATAGATATATAAAAAAGATAGATATACATTGGTATAATTTTCTTTTGATATGAAAATTTTAAAAATAAAGAAGACTTTTCTTCTAAAGATCATATGTAGAATATTTAAAAATGTCTTTCAATTTGTGGTATTAAAGATGCGCGCCAGCCCCCCCAAAAATAACATTCTATAGTAAAAAGAATAAAAATCAAATTACAATAAATAAATTGGAAACAAAAGAGTACTTATTAAATGAACATTTGTTTCTTCAAACAAGTATTTTATCAAATAGTTTTTGTCTAATAGTTTGAGACTTTTGAGATTCAGAACACCAAGTTATTGTTTGTGCAACGAAAATTGTTGAACGTCTAGCCAAGTAGAAGTTGATGTAAAATAATATATTATGGAAATGAAAAAGAGTATATATTAATTATCAAGATACTCTTCTCGTTTGAAATTGATTTATTTTGAGATTCTTCTTGTTGCTTTTTTTTTGGGATCTATCTAATTTACCCACAAAAATATTATAATTGCATAATTTGAACAACTCTCACAACCTTCTTTGTTTTAAGAAAAAGAATAGAAAACTTACATAATTCGTAGTTTTCAAGTGTGAGAAACCCCCCCTCTGTATTGACAACAAAGGATAGTATGAAAAGGTGTTTATCGTATCTTTTTAGATAAGTCACAACCCTTTAAAAAAATTGCAAGTTTTTAGAAATGTCATAATTCATCGAAAAGCCACAACTCTATAAAAAAACAGTTACAACCCTTCAGAAAAATAACTACCTATCAATGTGAAAAAGTGTATGCTTTTAATATAATAAAGCCTAAATAAATATAATATTAAATATATTATAATCTAAATTAAGTAATTTATGTTGGGTTATTATATTAATTTAACTTGTCACAACCAGAACCTACATCCTGGACGTGAATGACACTCGAAAACCATTTGTGATCCCCAAGTGAACTCTCATCTTAACTAACTACAAGCCGAAGGCTAACTGAAACATACATAAACATCAAATTGAAATAAACATTTTAAAACAATTTACTAAATCTCAAAACTGAGCTGATATATTTAGTATGAAACATATGTTTTAACTAAAGCATCTGAAATTGAATGACTCTCCTAAACTATTTATCTATGAAACCTCTACTGTGTATAGACGAGTGTTGGGACAAGACTCAAGACTACTCAAAATGTTACTAATTGTAACTGCTCATAAAATTGGAGTCCTCCGAAAGCAAGAAGGTGTTACTCAAAAGCAGACGAGCACATGACGTGATCTCAACAGACTCTTATTGAGGCCTACGAATATGTATCTTCAATATTAATATACGCAGGTCGAATTACATCAGTACATTGGACGTACGAGTATATAATATAGATGAACAACAAATAACTGAAAGAAAAGACTACAAAGATAACAATGTACTCAATTTGAATGTAAAGAAATATAAGAGTTAAATCATTTTAAAATTTACAAAATACTTTCTCATCTCTGAACTAAACATAATAAGGGATACATAAAAATACACTTTAATTCTATTGGGATATTCTCTAACCCACAACCATCACTATGAGCTACGAGATGATATATCGTCTTGCCCACACCGCCAGAACTGTCATATTCCTTGCTGGGGTATAAAACATCCTCAACTAAGCGTATCTTTTAAGCAATAAGGATTAATACAAAAAAGTATGTTCCTTTACCTATGTTGGCATACATGGTTTATGGGGGATGTGAGTTGTCCAAACTCTCTCCCATATCATTTCTTAATGCTACTCACAATGATATATACACTAATTCTCAATGTTTAAAAAACATACTATTCCTCTGTTTTGAGATAATTGCTCAAACAACCTTCTTATAAGAGGTAACTGCTCTTGAAATATATTTTGAACTCATAAGTTATTTAGAAATCTCAATTTCTCTTTTTTCAATATAAAATTGAGACCTCTAGGAATACATAGTTCCTTTATAGTCTTGCTCAATTCATACTTGAAAACTCATTGTAAAAAATATTTCAAAATCATATTTTTAATATGGTCATTGATTACTTGGAAAGTCATACATCAACATTGATGGTATATCTAGATACCATACTTCTTATACATTGATGGCATACTTGATTTTCATAATAATCAATTTTTAGAAACTCTTTTCTCGAAACTCATCTTTACTTCATAAAAAACTTTACAAATCAATTATTGTCTTTAAAAAGCTTGATTTTTAAATCAACACATAGGGTTAATTATGAATTATTGACATGAACGACTCAACTCAGGGATCTTAAATAGTAAGATGGAAACTTAGTACTCAGGACTCAAGAATTCAGAGCTCAACAACACTACTCATCTTAAAAAATACTCAATTCATATGGTTCGTGCTGAAATATAGAAATTTACTAATCAACTCAAGAATCTTCATGCGTAACATATATAAATTCAATAATTATAAATAAAATTTCAATAGGAATCTGAAACTCAAGAACTTAAAATCAACTAATCTCAAGAATACTCAAATCTAGGGGTAGAATCCTTGATTACTCTTTTGTTGATTTGAAAGTAGATGTAGGCAGTGAGGACAAACTAGTCAAAAACTATAATATTCTTACAAACCCGGAAGAACAAGGTTCTTGAAAAATCATGAAGAATAACTTGATTAGAAGCCTTGAAACCCTAGCGTGAAGGAGAAAAATCAAGAAAACCTATCTCGAGAGATCTTGAATTAGTTTTGTAAAATATCCTTTTTCAAAAATTATGATTTTCATCAGTAAATCATAATTTAATGGAGGGATTTTTGTTGGAAATAATGGAATTTTTAAGAAGGTTTTACCCCGAAGAAGAATCATGAAACAATAGGGTTTTGCCATACAGTTTGAGAGAGAAGAGAATGACGTATGATGAGATAAAAATCTGACAATTTTGGGTCTTTAACCAATCAAGAAATTCATTTAGTTTTTTTCTTAGAGGTAAAAAGACAAAAATGACCATTTTTAATATTTTCCCATCGGCTAATTTGTTGAGTGCACTGTATTACGTTTACTAAAATGGTCATAACTTTTTTCTCAATAGTTGGATTTTTGCAAAATTTTGTAGCATTGGAAAAAAGATTCAAATATATTAAATTTGATAGGTTATGGGCCTCGTGACTATTATATTTTAAGAGATATGGTCTATTTAAGTTAATATAAGTAAAACCTTATGTCAAAACATAACCAGTGAGGAAGTTTCCAACTAAACTTTGTGCTAGGAGATTCTAGTGACCTTAATTAATATCCAAAATCATTCACACACTAAAGAATTTACCTTTACATATATGAAAAATTTAAAATAACCCGATAAGACCATATATGCAATTAAACAATAGTTCGGGCCTTAGGTTAGATATTTTAGGTGTGTTACAACATACCTATATCTATCTATCTATATATATATATTAATTTTAAAATCATGAAATCCTAACTTTAATTTTTAATAATCTACACTATCCCTAACTTAAACTGTGACTTTGTCGATGAGTTGTGACTTTTCCGGTAGGTAGTGACTTTTTTCAATGAGTTGTGATTTTTTTGATGAGTTATGCCTTATTCAAAGAGTAGCGACTTTTTCAATAAGTTTTGAATTTTTCAAATGATTGTGATTTCTATTAATGAGTTGTGACCTGTGACTTCTCAAAAAGGAAATGACACTTGTGCATACTACTCTTTGTTGACTATAAATAAAGGGGCTTCCTTTCATTTTTCAACCACAATTATTTAAATCTGCTACTCTTGTTCTTGCATTTTAAAACATTTCATGTAATTTATTATCATTGACTGAGATCAAAGTTTCGAGGAATATAAGATCCCACTATTCCAATGAAGTAAATCGTTCTATCCTAAGAAGGTAATTCCATAACCTCAAGTATTTGAGGAAAATAATTTTAATGATATAATAATTATTTTTGCATAATATATACATTAGTATATAATGTTTCAATATGTGAAATTAACATGATGTAGTCTAAACTTATTTTTTTTTTGTTACCAATTTCACATTCAATGTAAAGATATGCTTCTGAACAATCAAATAGAGAAATTAGAGTGAGATTCCATGAAGAGAAAAGCAAGGTATCAAGTGTTGTTCAAGAATTTGGTTATTTTCTCCAACAACATTGTTCTTTAAAGGTATGTATGGTTTCTCACACTATTGGACTTGTATTTTATCACACCTTATGTACATCTCAGTTTTTCAAGAAATCCTTATATCTAAATCTTTAACAATGGGGGATTTGATTCTTTTGTGTTGTGAATCTTTGGTAAACTTATGTTTCAAAAGAGATTGAATGAAAATTCTCAATTAATTTTTTTGGTTTTTGAATAAAAAAAGACTTCAGGAGAAGCTTCTCAATTCTAAATTAGTTTGACGTTTGAATTTTATCAAAAATTTCATTCGGTTGTTAGGGAGGGGCCTGGGGTTGCGTGCCAGTATATCTCCAAGGCCTAACATAAGTAGTTTAGGCCCTAGCGCGATGCGCTAGCAGTACGCTAAGGCCTAACTTCTAATGATTAGGCCCAGGTGGGACGCGCCAGAAGTACGTCAAGGCCCTGTTTCTAAAGTTTAGGCCCTTACATAATGGGCTAGTAGTACATCAAGGCCTAACTTTAGTATTTCAGGTCCAACAACCCTGCACCTGCAATACACCAATGTTTAGTAGGCTGATTTATTTCTTTGTTTCATCTGTGGCACATTATCTATAAAATGTGCTCACTTTTCCCACTTTTGTACTTTCTCCTATAAGTTCTACAGGGAGTTCAAATGAAAGGCTTAATGGCTCTATTTAAGAAAAATGTAAGAATCTTCACATTCTATGCATATCAAGCTTTAACTTGAAAGTTAAGTCGCTAAATATATTCAAATTTAAGTATGAGTTATGTTTTTGAAAAGTACTTTAGTAAAGTAATAGTACTTTTTTTATGAGGGGCGATTCAATATTATTTTTATTGTTTATTATTTGAAGTAGTATTGAACACCAAATTAGGTAAGAATCTTTTATAACTCTGTATTCCCATAAAACTGTGTAGCCAGTGTAGCATAGGATATCATTGATTCGCCATGCGACTCCTGAGTGCCTTTCAGGGAAGAATATTATTTCTAATTTTTTTTATTGCATATTTTACTGTAAGGTCCAAATGGTTTACAATTCATGTTCATGTATTGATTTAGTTGAGTTGATTTAAGTGATTTTGTTTAGTTTTTATTTTACTCCATAATATTATATTCTCATATATTTTGCAAACATTATTCGATCAATATCTTTTATGATGTAGATGTAGTTTTTCAGGATCATCAACACACATTTCATCGTGATCACCTTATACTTGTAGACAATATTTGGTGAAGCCTCGGGAGACTTCATTTTAAATTCCATTTTAGTAATATCTGAGGGGTGATGGATCTTGTACCGACATCTATCTTGAACTACTAGAGGCTTCAGACATAATTAAATGTTTACGTTGTTTCTTAGGATGTTTGTTAACTTATGACTTATGTTAATTATTGCAAGACAGTGATTTCAAACATTTCTAAATCCTCATTAATTTAAGCTTCTACTTATTACATAGAGTCATGTGAGTCATAGTAAGCCAGGAAAAGGGTTCGCTTAGGGATCTTAATATTCTTGAGTGCCAATAACATCTAGGGTGTAGGCTCTGGTAGTGGAAAACTTTGTTTAGAGCATAATATCCAAGAGTCCGAGGGTGTTTATGAATTTGTGTATATAGAGTCCTTTTTATCGGAGTTAAGTGCCCCACATCTATAATTAGGAGGCTACGACTTTCAAGAAATAGTTCACTTACTTTTTACTTTTTTTTCGTGCAGTAGAGTTCAACTCTATGAATGTTCTTTCTAATTCATGCTTATGTGTATATTTTAAGATCCTTCATCCATGAATAGTATTTCGAGGATGTCACCAGAGAAGGAATGTGAACCCTCAAGGTCAAAAATCTCCCAATGCACCATAAGTGGAACTCCCTAGGGATAAGTCACCAATGCTAAATTTAGGAATGAAATTTAGATGTTGAATCATGTTTTGACGACACATGTTGGTCTGCAAGGAGCCGTCCCTCAGAATTCGAATGATGCATCCAGATTAAGAGAATTTCTAATAATGAGTTCCCAGGAGTTCATTGGGTTGAAGCTCTATGAGGATCTAGAAACTTTTTAGATGAACTTTAGAAGGTGTTTGAGGTAATGTATGTTGTTGATATTGAGTGAATAGAGATTACTGCTGATGAGTCCACAATTTGGACTCATTTAGGGCTATATTCTGATAGGCTTAGTAGACTTAGAGTCCTCAAATGCATATTTTTTTCTCTAAAACTAATGAAAACCTTGAGTTTCAGGTATTTTGGAAAAAGATACAAACCATGGACACTATACATCAAAAAGGAACGAATGCAGTGAAAAGAACGATGAAATGAATATCTGAGGATCGCCTAACCCATTAGACATGTCGCCGAAAGATCCCATCCTCGCCTTTTGTTCCAGTTACTTGAGATATGAAGGAAAGGATCAAATCGGTGGAGAAAAGGAATGGTCGTTGTATTGCTTAATAGTTCTGTTAAGTAGTATTGTGTCGCCCAATGATCCAAAACACAAAGATTTTGTAGGAATATAGCACAAGTCGACAATTAAGGTACCAAAGGGCGGATCACCAAATTGATCGGTCATCCCTACTAAGTGCGCTAAGTTATCCGAAGCAGCACAACTTTTAAAAACAATAATTACATGTTATTAGTTTTTGCTTAAGAGAATATTTTTTATATTATTGAACAGTATAATTTTAGTCCTAGCGTATAAATATATCTAAGTTTGAAGAGGTTTTTGAAGAAGTTGAAGATTCAAAGTGTTTCATATCCAAGAAGTAAGGCCCGAGCCACTTGGATTCTTCACTTTTGGCTTGTATCAAGACTAAAATCTTCATACCATTTGAATGCAAACTCATTTTGATAACATTTTCTTGCTTTTCTTTATTTCTAGCTAAAACCACAAAATTTTGGGTGTGATTTTGTGAATATGGGTTATATTATCTGTACGGTCTTTCTTGTTGATGATTTATGTGTTTTTTAATGTTATTTCTCTTAGTAGTTGCGTACGAAATTAATTAGGTCATAGATGCAAATACAATTTCACCTTCGTGTTTTCAGCTTGCTTGAGAGAGAGGTCGTAAAACTAAGACTACTAAGTTGATGGTTGGTGGTATTAGATCGACATGACGTTCAGCTTGAGAAAGTGAACCCTAGTCCTTTTCCTCACACTCAGCTCAAGAGAGTGAGTTTTCTGAGGCGTAGGTTGTGCTTAATGCGGCAAATGGGTGTCCGAGAGGAACCCATTTGATTCGGGGTGAGTTGCTCGAGAGAGAATTCACCCCCTCTATAGTCTAGTGTACTCACAAATGTTCAACATATTTATCGTCAAAAGTATGTACCCAAGAGTTTAGCCTAGCATGTAATCCGATCACATCCCAAGAATCTCGTCTCTCATTAGTATCTCTTGTTGTTTTCAGTGTTTTTAACTATATATATATATTGCGAACCCCAATTGTTAATTGATGCTTGTTTCATATATGTATGTATTCTATAATATTTTATCTATGACTAATTAGAAATAATTTTTATTTTTCTATTAATTCTCAAAATCACTCTCTGCGAAAACGACCCCAACCCTTGGTTGGGTTACTATAGTATTGTACAATAGTAGAAACTTGCACTGAAAGTTGTGTCGCTGATTATGCAAAACATCAACTCCATATCAGCTAAAGGGTATTGCCATGATATGGTATGTATGGTTAGTGGATGAATAAATGTCAGTGGGTCCTCACTTTTGAGTGGGGTTGTGCTTGAAGATTCTTTCTTGGGGAACTTCTTTCCCAAGAGAAAAAAATATGAAAAAGTAAGAGAGTTCCGTAATCTTAAGGAGGAATCTATTAATGTACAAGAGTATAACCTCAAGCTCACTCAACTATCCCACTATGTGTAACGACCTGTTTAGTCGTTTTAAGCAGCAGATTTTATTTTTGGAAAAACTGTCTCAGTCGACGGAACCCACGACGGACCGTCATGGGCACGACGGGCCGTCGAGGGGGTCTCGTTCCAAAACACTTGGAATTCTGATATTTGGGTACTGAAATCGACTCTCTGAACTTCGTGATGACATGGCAGGACGGACCGTCGTGGGAACGACGGACCGTCACAGACTCTTCAAGGAAATTGAGTCTCTGAACTTTGTGACGGAAGCAGCAGGACGGACCGTCGCAGGCACGACGGGCCGTCACAGGCTGCGTAATCCCAGGCTGGGTCGGATTTCTGTTAAGTAATTTAACGGGCGGTTTGGACTATTCCTGCTTTAAT
>NC_028648.1:74250534-74275339 GCF_001406875.1 Solanum pennellii | reverse complement strand
TGAGTCCTCATGGGTGAACTTGGCGGTGCTTATTAGTGATTATAGAACTTGTTGTTGCTACATGTTGAGTCTTGTAGTTGATTTATGATATTATCTGATATCTACTGTTTTCTATTTTGAGTTAGCCGATGATACCTACTCAGTACTTGTGTTTTGTACTGACCCCTACTTGTATGTTTCTTTCTTTGTCATTTGTGGAGTGCAGCAAACGTGCCATCGTCTTCAACTCAGCCGCAACTCTAGCCAGTCTTCATCAAGCCAGATTTCAGGGTGAGCTATTGCTTCTAGCTTGGACTGGATCTTCCTCTTCATGTCTTGATGCCTTGAGATTCCGGCATGGACTAGCTTTTTACTTATTTTAGTTTCTTAGATACTCTTAGATTAGTAATTTGAGGATAGATGTTCTTGTGGTGATGACTTCCAGGTTATGGGAATAAATAGTATTGAGTTTTTATAAGTTATTTAATCGATTTTCATTAATGAGTTTTAAGTCTTCCGCATTAATTTTTTGTTTATTATGGCTAAAATGTTGAGGATTGGATTGGTTGGTTCGCTCACATAGTAGGATAAGTGTGGGTGCCAGTCGCGGCCCGTTCTGGGTCGTGACACTATGCTCCAGAGATGGTGGCTGATATGAGGAGTATAATGAGTTTGTTTATACATGGACAATCTATCTTATCATGTAAGGTAGGTAAGGTTGCTACCTTCATAGGAGAAATGGATATAACTAGATTTATATTCATATGCAAGATGTTGAGAAAGAGAAGTTGAAGGATAGGGAAAAGTTCCGTAGTAAGAGGGATAAGACAACAAGTCATGAGTGACTAGAAGAATATTTCTAATGTACATCAATCATTCGTTAAAAGAGGCCATCTGGACCTTCACCATTTTAAGCTAGTGCACCTGCACCAAGGAGGAAAAATTATTATAAAAAACTAAACTCCTAGAATTTAAGAGCTAAAGGTTTTTAGTCATTGGGTAGTGTGGCACAATTGCTCACTCCCAACCCACTATTTGGTAAGAATGGCAAGTTTTGTCCTGGATAATGGTGC
This sequence comes from Solanum pennellii, assembly GCF_001406875.1. Classification (NCBI taxonomy): domain Eukaryota; kingdom Viridiplantae; phylum Streptophyta; class Magnoliopsida; order Solanales; family Solanaceae; genus Solanum; species Solanum pennellii. Next base: position 74,274,287 of record NC_028648.1, on the reverse strand, counting down.
ATTGGTACTGATGGTTGCAATAAGTGTGTAAAAATGGGTTATTTTTCTACAGAATTTGTTATGAATAGGCAGGGTAATGGGTCAATAAAGCCCAATCTTCTTCAAGAGCTCCAGCAAATAGAAATACCTAGATAGGAGCTTTTTTAGGAGAAGCGTAACACCCTTATATTTTAAATAGGTCAAAATAGAGCTTCACGTGAGTTAATAAGGTGTTAACATAATGCATAATATCCATAGAAATCAGTTTGAAGAGTTTGAAAGTTGAAGCCAAAGAACGACCAAGACGTTGTGAAACTAGCCTTGTGTGTGCTAGTGTGTCTTTGTTTATTGTGCATGTTTTTAGGTGTTGTTTAAAGTACTAAATCAGTTGGGATGACTCTAGAACCTATAAGGACATACGACGGTCAAAACATTCGAGTATGATTCTCCGGGGACCACCCTAAGTGTCCCCAACGAGGACTCAAACGTTGGTCAAGGAAGCTTTCAGGCTGCCCATTTTTACAGTAAAAGGCGTGTCACACCTGTAACACATTAAGGAAAATTTTTCCCTGTTACGCGGGGACAACACGAACCATTCTGTCCCAAAATAAATTCCAGAATGAAGATGTGGAGGTGTCCCCGCGACGCGCAGACATGTCCCAGATTTAGTCGCATTATTTTTAAGTGAAATTAGACATTAGAAAAGTGTCCAATTAGAGTAGTGGTATTTTAGGAACCCTTGAGATTAGTTATGGACGGTTTTTAGGTCACTTTCAACCCCAATTACCCCATAAAATCAAAACCCTCAAATTAAAAAAAAAGCTCTCCAAAACCCTTTCTCCAAAAACTTCCACTTTCATGAAGCTTAGAAGCTCTAAGGAAGAAAATCAAAATTTTCAAGTTTCAACAAAAAGTTCTTGGTATTCTTATCAAATAAGGTATGGTAGTTCATCCTTGATTCTTCTCTCATTCAAGGAGCCAATCCAAATTCTTTTCAAAAACTTTTAAAATTCCTAAATTCTTCTATTTTGAATTCTGTGCATGGGTCTTTGCATAAAAATACATAATGGATGGGTAATGATGATTTTAATGTCAAAATGATGGTTTTATGGTCAAAAACTCAATGGACCCATGAATACGAAAATTCACAACTTTTGACTTATGAAGTGGGTTTGATGTATATGATAAGAGAATGTTAGAGTTGTGTTTACTTATGTTTTATTTTGAATCTGTAAAACCATTTATGCCTTATTATAGTGATTTATTTGAAATATTAAGAAAAGGTGGCCACGCTTGGATTAAGGATAAGTTAGTTTATATTGTTTAGTTCATATTAAATTAATCTTGAGTTGTATGGTCCACCTTTGGCGAAGGTTTTTACTTGGAGCATCTCAAAATATAAATAAATAAATAAATATATATATATATATATATATATGTGTGTGTGTGTGTGTGTGTGTGTGTGAGAGAGAGAGAGAGAGAGAGAGAGAGAGAGAGAGAGAGAGAGTGTATTGTGATTATGGCCTTCAAGGCATTCAATGTGTAGTAAAGATATATTATAATGTACATACATGATATGCCTTAGGTAATTGAAAATGTGTATCTTAAAGATGTTATCTCTTAATGAGGCATAATGTGAATGTGAAGATGATAGTGTGTGAAATGTGATGAATTTAGTGTGATCATGTTTAGAAGTCAAAGTTATGGATAAGGTGGTTATGTTGACTGTTCTCACATGTACTCACACAAACACTTTGAATAAATGAATGAAGTTAGTGAATGAAAATGGGGGATTCTAGGGTAGACACCATTCCCGAGTAGAGATAAAGTCTCTAATACCAATACTACTATTCCTAAGAACTCAAGTGAATAAAAAAGGGCATTTTGGGGTGGACACTCGTCGTGAGTTGAGATGCAGTATTTATTAGCAACCTCACTATTCCCAAGAGCTTTCCAAAGAAATGTTGGAGGTTGGATACTCTTCATGAGTTTAGTTGTAATATTCAAAAAATAACCTTTAGAGATTAGTATTCTTCGTGTGTTTAAATGTAGTACTTGGTAGAATCTCTTAAACTATAGCTAATGAATGTTATAAATGTGTAGAACTCCTGGGAACTTATGCATAGCACAGAGAGAATTTGAAGAAGGGGTGGATACTCTTCATGAGTAAAAATATTGTATCCAATGTATCTTTGGATATGAGTACTCTTCGTTAGTTGAGATGATTACTTAGAAGCAATTTCCTTATTCCTTAACGATGCGCTTGCATAGGTCTAGCTATATGAGATCCATGTAAAGGATAAAAGAGAATGACCCTAATTTAGCCAAGTAGGTATCCCTCATCAGGTAGGAATTAACCTGAGATTCCATGACTAGGTCTCATGGTCTATATTGGTTAAAGCTATCCTCGACAAATTAATGTAATGAACTAATTCTTCTTAATGGTGTACTACTTAGGGTAGGTTATGGAATACGACGTCATCTATCCATTGCACAAGTAGGCATTTGGAAGGAGTCTTGTTGTGCCCTTATATGAAAATGTATGAATGGGTTACTATATAATGATAATGAAGTAAGTTGACTTTATGTCTTATGTTAATGAAGCATGTTGATGTTATATCTAAAGCAAGTTAAAGTTATGTATACATGGAATGCGATGTGCCTAGTCTACGGTGATTCCTATTGTGCACTATAGTGGGAGTAGTAGTATCAAATGCTACTTTCATAGTGAACAAGTTGGGGGTTGTCTTGGAGGCTGTTCTTTATGTGAAGTCATGAAATATATGTATGTTTCCTCTAGTTTCTTTAGTAATAGATGTCGACTTGTTTAATTTAAATGAAGCATGCTTAGCTTTGGTAGTCTTAAGGATTTATTAGGTGTGTATCGAAGAGGTTGTATGGGTGGTATTTTCATTTCTTACCTAGGTGAATCTTAGGATAAAATTTGGATAGGAAGGTCTATATGATAAATGGATTTTTTGATGACTATTACTATATGTTGAGAAGTATGGATGTTTTACCTTGTATGCTAAATGATGAACTGTATGATGCTTTGTAACTTGATTCATGAAGGTTTTACTAAAATAGCATGAAAGGTTTATTACAACTAAAATTTCCTCTTTAGCATATTTTTGCATAATGCAATACTAAGTACAATGTTGTACTAACTCTATACTCTTCTATATTTCTATAAGTATATGTGAAAGGCAAGTTAAGATTCTTAGAAGGCAAAGATCGGGAAGTTGATTCTCTCAAGATTGGTATGTCCTTATATGCTCGAGGACATAGACTATGTTTCTTTTCGTTTCTTCTTTTAAGGCATGTATAAAACATAGTATGTTTTATTTCAATGTGAAGGGTTGTTACCCTATGATGTTAAGACATGTCTAAGTTAGATTGTGATGATGAGACTTGTTCTTTAGTTTTTATAAAAGAGTTTCTTTTTAATTATTTTGTGAAAATTTTAATTTAACACTACTTTTCATACCTATGTGATAAATGAAAGCTAAGAGAAATGTACAAGACCTCAGAGAGGTCAAGTATGCCGTGTGGCGACATAAGAGTGCTCTAATTTCTAGGGTGTACTCTGGGGTGGTTACAAGCTTGGTATCAAAGCATAAGGTTTTGAGAAGATAAGTCTTAGGGTCCAAAGTCTCACAATCCATGTCTGATAGAGTCTTGTTCATCGGTGTGAGTCGTGACACATCTATGAGCAAGAGGCCGTAGGACGATAGAAGTTTCACTTTCTTCATTACTCGTGTCCTGTCGTGAAGCTTAACTCTATATGATCTCTCTCTCATTTCCCTTGTCCTTTGGTCTTCTAGATGTGATTGCTTGGAAGGGGTGATGTTGCAAGGTTTGAGGGAGAAGAAGGTGATTTTTCGTACTTATTATGTTTTTGTGACTAGATGAGTATATGTGAAGGTTGAATTGGAAGATTTTTGATGTGGTGCCATTTATGGCAATGAGTGATCTGTGAGATTGAACGCATCATGATGGGAAGTTGTATGGCGAGGTAGTTTTTGCTTGATAAGAGTATAATGGTTGAATGAAGTCCTTTTGGGGACAATGAGTTGCCTTATGGTTATGTGCAATGGTAGTGGAACGTTATGGTGTAGACTTAAGGAGTTATGTTATTTAGAAGTGAAAGAGGTGATTTTTAAAAGAGTTTGTCTAGGCTTAGAACCCAATAAAAGGAGGTTATGCTTAGTTACTTAGGTTGGTTAGTAGTCTTGATGTTTATGAGTTAGGTTTGCATGAGTTCCAACCTTATGAGAGGTATAGTGGGTTATGAAGTATGATACCTTTAAGATGTTTGGTAAGGGTCCTACAAAAATAGGCTAAAAAGAAAATCCAAAATAAAGACCCCGGTAAGTCATAGTTCCTTATGGTTGTTCTGATTTGTTCTTATATGGGTTAACCCCAAGTGGAGGAAAATGTGTTGAGTAGTAAGGTGTTTGATATACTTATATTTTTCCTTCTATTCTTAGTCAAGCTTGAGACCAAAATTCTTAGTAGTTTGGTTAAGTTTTGGAGTCTTGCACATGAGTATGAGTTCCATGTCTCCTTAAGTTATGAGTGTAATTGATAATATATTGTTTTGCATGCTCTTAATGATATCATAACTACATGGGGATATTGGTAGTTAATATATATTTCTCATGTCAATTTGTATCTAATGAGTTGTTATGCCTATGTGTGATTTGAAAGATATTACATGTTGATCTTTATAATGATATGATGATCATGTCTAATGTTGGAGAAGGTAGTTCCACCAAAATAAAATGAAAATGATGAAGTATATATGCTCTTTGAATTGTGGAAATAGTTCCTAATTGCTTGTATTGCTTAGAGTGCATGAGAAAGTGAAGTTAGTGTTCCTTGTAAGTGGGGTGAATTGAATAAAGTTGTTTGCATGATGTGGTATGCTTATGAGCTGCTAGTGATGTCTCTCATTCCTTGAAGGTATTTTAGTGTCATTCGAGGACGAATGTTTTTCTAAGCGGGGGAAAATGTAACACCCTAAAAATAAAATAGGTCAAATTAGAGCGTCACATGTGTTTCATAAGTTAATAAGGTGGTAAAATAATTAATAATATCTATATAAACCAGTATGGAGAGTTTGAAAGTCAAATGTCAAAGAAGGACCAAGACGTTCGGAAATTTGCATTGTGTGCGCGCTATTGTGACCTTGTTTGTTGTGCATGTTTTTTTGTGTTTTTGGAGCCTAAAATAAGTGATAATGACTCTAACACCTATAGGGACATATCAAGGGTCAAAAAATTAAAGTACAACTCCCCAGGGACCACCGAAAGGGTCCCGAAGAAGGACCCAAATGTTGGTCAAGGAAGCTGCCCGACAGACCATATTTGGAGTCAAGGGAGTGTCGCGCCTGAAACACTTAAAGGGGAAATTTAACCTGCAACCCGGGGCCAACACGAACCATGCTGTCCCAAAATAAATTCCAGAACCAAGATGTGGAGGTGTCCCCGCGACGCGCAGCCATGTCCCAGATTTGATCGCATCGTTTTTAAGTCAAATTAGACTTTGTAAAAGGGTTCACTTAGTGTAGGGGTATTTTAGGAACTTTGGAGATTAATTATGGACGGTTTTTAGGTCACTTTAAACCCCAAATACCCTATCAAATCAAAACCCTCAAGTTTAGAAAAAAGCTCTCCAAAACCCAATCACACCCGGATTCTGGAATCTGAATGCAACCGGCGTCGTTAACCTCTCAGAGGTTGCAGACAAGCCTTTTTATAGCTTTCAGCACAGTCATATAGTTAAATTTGTGGAAAATTAAAAACTTTAATAACATAATGAAGTATACATAGACTTCATTTAATTACTAAATAGAGTGATATTCTAATAATCTCAAACTAAAGCAACCATCTAATAAAGATTAAACAATCAAAATAGAGAATCATAATATTAATAATTCTTTGTCAATCTTACTTACTACAAACGCTAGAATAAATATTTGAAATTAAATTCTAGGGACTACATCCACCATCTATGTCTATTGTACTAAAGTTAGAATAATAAAGTGTAGCATCCTCGAACTCAAGAGGACCTACAAAAGTCTTGAGATTTCTAATCAAAACTGCTTTGTCGAATCTTCAATATTCTCTAGATCCTGCAAATATGAAAATAGTAATAATATATGGGGTTATTACACACTTATACTAAGTATGGGTGTGTGCACACATAACGACTATGCATGATCAATGAAAGCTCTTCCTAAAGCAACATGACGTTTCTGGAAAGTTAAGTCACTTTACTTTCTTAAATCGTTATTTTTTATTCATGCTATGAATATGACATGTTCTCATGTAATTAAGACATACAAATCATTTTCTATATGAACATAAGAACTTGGAATCATGATCATAATTTTAGAAAAACTTAAACGGAAATTTATATTTTTGCTCCCTCTAAGACGAGAGCTCCTTTTTCCGACACTTAGATTAATTTTCAGTCTTTTCTTCTTTCTGTTGTTTATTTCAATGATGTCCTTTAATCTTATGTCTTACTTACAAGTGCATTGATTAATTATAGTGCCCTACCTAAAATGAATCTAGTAAGTAATCCAAAAGACTCAACAAATAATTTGGCTACCTTACCTACAAGTAATATCTTCAATTCTTGTTAAATTGGCATGTCTTTACAAGCAAATCTTTATTAGTTATGCCCATTATGTGGTTGTTTGCATAGTATAAGGAAATTGGGGTATTGATTAGCCATTAAATTTTGCTCCCCTTTATTGGCATAATATAAGAAGTCATTATAAGCCAATATTTATTGGCTATACCCATAACTTGTTAAAATTTCATTCTTCTCAAAACTGGTGATTGATATTCTTGAGATCTTAGTTTCTTAGTTGAATTTGAATTTACGTTTCTAGTTCTTTGATCCATTGTTCATTGTGATCATGTTACATTCATTCTTTCTTACTTTTTTAAAATAATTCTTTAGCATTAACGGAAGTAGATCATGCGGGCTAACATGAAATCCAGTGTCTCCCCCACACCTAAAAAAGGTAATTCACCGGTTAAAGTGAACCAAGTTCTATCTCTACCCCAGACCGAAGGGGGGTTTATGGGCTAAAGTGCAACCAAGTCAATGGCTTCCCCACACGGAAAAGAGGGGTTCACGGCTGAAGTGAACTTGATACTTTCCTAAAATATAACCTACATAGATCATGTGATCTAAACATGAAATCGGTTGTCTTCCCCACACCGAAAAGAGGTGGAATCATCGGCAAAAGTGAAACCGAACTCCTAGCATTCTTAGGCGGAGGATTCAACCCGCTAGTACCCCTATACTGGCAAACGTAGTTTGAAGACTAGGAGACATACCAAGACTACTTGTCCACCTTGGTGGTAGCCTCGTCTCATAAGACTTACATGTGCTGGCACAAGCTCATTGCTAATCTATCGGTGCTAAGCTCAGATTTACTTTACTTTCTTATCTCTAAGAAATTGACTCAAACATTATGGAATCTTGCTTCAATTTATGATATTTACTTAACTCTATGGATGAATGGTCATCCCTTTCTTTGCTTGATGAATAGGAACTCAGGTCTTACATTATTATCAGGGTGTGAGTGAGACTTGTCTCACGGACTTTGGCACCCTTTTATGTGAGTAATTGATACTTGTCTCACTTCTTTTAACACTCTATATTAGGTCAATTTAATAACTTAATCTTTTATTTAATTGTTTACTCTCCTTTACTTGCTTAACGTTCATTGGTAGTTTTGTACAATTCTCTATGAATGGTATAACTACTTATACAATGCTATTCCGTTCACAAGTTTGTGTGGATAGGGTATGTTGGGACTTGTCCCATAGATTGGCATACCCTATTTTATGAGTTCATTGATGTAGATATTTGTATGACTTTTCGTGTTTTGGAAATAATATGATGGACATAGTTTTGCTAGCCAATTTGTTGGCATAAATTACAATTTCATAGATATTTGTAATAACAATGTCACTATCCATGCCAATCACTTCATAAATACATCATAATAAACTATCATGCTAAACAAGACAAATTTTAACCTTAGATTAGCATATGATACATTCAATGAACACTTATAGCAACTTCATCTTCTCGAATACAAGTAGGCATTACAACACTTAACGTTCATGTAGATAACACCCTAAGTATTTGTATCTAAAATGTAGGTTTAATTCGACAATAAAATCATGGAAACATACATATAATAATCATTTAAGACCACATACCAACAACATGCTCGAAGTTCACATCATACAACTTGGAAGAATTGGAATTCGGGAGAATTAAGGAGATGAACATGTGATTCATTGGGAACAACCCTAGTTTCGATATTCTTCACTCTAAAAAACGTTTGAAAAGCCTTTTGGAGAATGAATTCCAGGAGAGAAAATTCATACCATATGTAGAATTGAATCTATGAAGATAACCTTGCACGTTTTCACGAAAACGTTGAAGAAATTCTTGAAAACTCCTAAGGAGAACTTCTGTTTTTATTGCGTTTCTTTACTGCTTTAAAGTCGTGCATTTCTTAGTGAATGATCGTCAGTCTAGGTCCAGTAACTGAATATTTAGTAATTTAACTTATACTAATTAACTTAATTAATAAATAAATTAGCTAATTTACTAAAACGCCCCTCCTAAATTGACTAGAATTAGAAGAACACTTGACTTAACCGAAATCTGCAAATTGCTTAGTGGCTTTGGTTTTGACCAATTAAATTCATTAATTAAGTTGCTAATTTAATTAATTAGGTAACTTATAGTAATTACTAAAGTAACCTAAGTTTTTAGGACCATAACCAACCCTTTGGACCATCGTAGGTTAGGTAATAGGATGTTTCTTAGTTAGTTACTTGCCTAGTGTAAGGATTTTTGTTTGACCATTTAAATTAATTAATGAAGTTGTTAATTTAATTAATTAAGTGACCTAGGGTAATTACTAAAGTACACTTAAGTCACTAGGACCATAACCAACCCTTTTGGACTATCCTAGGTTATGTACTAGGAAGTTTCTTGAGTTAGTTACTAGGTTAGTGTCACCCGGTTAGGTCTTAGGTTGTCGGGTGCACTAGTTAGTGTATTTAGGTTATTACTAGGTTAGTTAGTTATTTAGGTAATTTATTTAGAGCCTAGAGTTTTTTAGGAAACTCATCCCCACATTGCTTGACCCTTACATATGCACCTGCCTCTTACCGCCCTAACCACCCTAACCGAATTCTTGCACATTTGCGTGCACATGGGTTGACGCTCGTTTCTTGTTGTCCCAAGTATCCTCACTATATCCTTGGTAACTTCTTACTCCACATGATAATTTTAAATGATTATGTGTTATGGTACCTAGGCTTGACACTTGGATGCCTCGTACATGATGTGTTAAGTTGAGAATCAATATTTTAGCTTAGGGTCTTCATTGCAGGTACATTTCTCGAACAAGCTTATTAACACTAAGAAAAATACCTAAATACATTTTAAAGCCAATATTTTCTAATATGCCTAATACTTCTCAATATTGGGCATTGGGATTCCTATGTACCCCAATATGCATTCTTAGAAACTTGCTAGGCTCTTCACTAGGCATGTACATTTTCTGGAATGTTACAAACCCTTTCTCCAAAAACCTCCATCTTTATGAAGCTTTGAAGCACCAAGGAAGAAGGTCAAATTATTCAAGTTTTAACCCATATTTTGTGGGATTTTTATCAACTCATGTATGGTAGTTGATCCTGGATTCTTGTCTCATCAAAGGAGCCAATCCAAAGACTTCCCAAAAAGGGTTAATATTCCTAACTTGTATCTTGAATTCTAAGCATAGGACTATGCATAATTCTGTTTTAACGGATGGATTATGATGTTTTTAATGTAAAGTGAAGGTTTTATAGTAAAAAAACTTAGTGGACGCATGATTATCTAAATTGTCAATTGTTGACTTATGAAGTGGGTTTAATGTATATGATTAGATAATGTTAGAGTTGTGTTTCCTTATATTGTATTGTGAAAATTTACTGCCATTTATGCCTTATTATGGTATTTTTTTGGAAATATTGAAAAAATGTGGCCAAATCTTGGATGAAGGGTAAGTTTGTTTATATGGTTTAGTTCATATTGAATTGATCTTGATTGGTATTGTCCACCTTTGGTGGCAGTGTTTACTTGGAGCATATGAATATATATGTTTATTGTGATTATAGGCTTGAAGACATTGAATGTGTAGTAAAGAGATGATATAAATATATGCATGATATATCTTAGGAAGTTGAAAATATGTATTTTGAAGATTGTATGTCAAGATGAGGTATAATCTGAATGGGAAGCATGATAGTGTGCGAAATGTAATGAATGTAGTATGATCATCTTTAGAAGTCAAAGTTATGAATATGGTGGTTATGTGAAGAATGTTCTCACGTATACTCACACACACTTTAAATGAATAAATAAAGTTAATAAATGAAAATGGGAGATTCTAGGGTAGACACAATTCGTGAGTACAGATGAAGTGTATAATACCAACCCTACTATTCCTAAGAACTATAATGAATGAAAAGTGGGATTTTGGGGCGGACACACTTCGCGATTTTATATGAAGTGTTTAGTAGCAAATCACTATTCCCAAGAGCTTTTCAAAAAAAGGTTGGAGGTTTGATAATCTTCATGAGTTAATATGTAGTATTCGAAAGTAATCTCTATAGATTAGTACTCTTCGTGAGTTCATATGCAGTACTTGGTTTAATCTCTTAACCTATAGCTAATGAATGTCTAGAACTCCATGGGGACTTATGGTTAGCACCGAGAGAATTTGAAGAAGGAATGGATACTCTTCGTGAGTAGAGTGTTGTATCCAATGTACCTAATGAGATGAGTACTCTCCGTGAGTTGAGATGAGTTACTTAGAATCAATTTCCTTATCTCTTAACTACGCACCCACATAGGTCTAGCTATTGGAGATCCATGTGAAGGCTAAAAGAGAATGACCCTACCTTAAAAAAGTAGGGACCCTCATCCGGTAGGGGTTAACATCGGGATTCCACTTCTAGCTCTCATGGTCTATGTCTGTTAAAGCGACCCCAACAAATGAATGTAATGAACTAAGTCTTCTTAAGGGTGTACTACTTAGGGTAGGTGATGGTTGGGACATCAAATCTCCATTGCACAAGTAGGCATTTGGAGGGAGTTTTAGTGTGCCCTTATATTAAAATGTATTAATTGGTTACTATATAATGATAATTAAGTAAGCTGACTTTTTGTCTAATGTTAATGAAGAATGTTGATGTTTATGTATAAAGAAAATTAAAGTTATGTAAATGTAGAATGTGATGTGCCTAGTCTAGGGTGATTCCCAAGGAGCACTATGGTAAGAGAAGTAGTATGGGATGCTAATTTCACATTGCACCAAGTGTAAGTTGGGGGTTTTCTTAGAAGATGATCTTTATGTCAATTCCTTAAATGTATGTATGGTTATTCTAGTATAACTAGTAATAGATGTTGACTTGTAGAATTGAAATGAAGCATGCTTATCTTTGGTAGTCTTAAGTATCTTTTAGGTGTCTATTCAAGAGTTTGTATGGCTGGTCTATTCATGTCTTACCTAGGTGAGTGTTAGGATAACATTATGATAGAAAGGTCTATATGGTAAATGGATTTCTTGATGGTAATGACTATATATTGAGAAGTATGGATGTTTTATCTTGAATCCTAAATGATTAATTTTATGATGCTTTATAACTTGATTCATGATGGTTATACTAAAATAGAATGAAAGGCATATTTCAACTAAAATGTCCTCTTTACCGTTTTTTCATAATGCCATAGTTAGTACAATGTTTGTACTAAGTCGATACTCTTCTATATTTCTACAAGTATAAGTAAAGGGAAGTGAAGATTCTTATAAGGCAAAGCTTGGGAAGTTGATTTTTTCAAGATTCGTATGTCCTCATATGGTAGCAAACTCTAGGGACTTGATGAATAGGATCAGGATGAGAGTGTCTGAACTAGTAGAAGAAGAGTGTCGTATGGCAATGCTTGTTGATGATATCGCTATATCACGTCTCATTGTGTTTTCCCAACAAATAAAGGAATCCAAACTTAAGAAAGAGAAAAAGAGAAGTAGGATGGACAATGATAGGTCCGATGGACATGGTTTTTCTAATAATCGACAAACGTTTTCCCGGCAAGGTTATTCTAATGCTCCTGTGTGTGAGGATGAGAAGTTCTCTAACCCTAGGCCCTAAATAAAGAGCAATGATTAGTCCTGACCTACTTTCACTAGGTTTGCTAAGAAATATGAGGCCAAGTGCTTGGCCTGTAGAGATGGTTGTTGTGGGTGTGGTGAGAGTTGCCAAATGAGGAAGGATTGTCCTAAGGCAAAAGATAACGTGAGGGAAGGCAGGGAATTAGGTCCTAGTATTGTGAAAGATGGTCCTCTAAAGAGGAATAGGTTCTATGCTCTCCAATCCAAGGGTGGTCAATAATGATATCCCTATGTCCCTTTCAAGTATGTGCTTCCTTAATGATTTATGAAAATTCCAGATTTGCTTGTTGTATTGACTTTCTTTGTTAGACTTTTTACTTGGTAGATGAATTGATGTTAGAAGGACATGTGTGGCTTACTATAAAGTTGTGGATATTGAGCCATTTCCATAAGGTCTTTATGCTATTATATGTTGCTATAGTCTTCATTGAAGGTTAGAATGGTTTTTAAACCTTGTCAAAGTGACCTAGTTGCATGGAGTTGTCTATTGTTGTTATATAATTGGGTCAATGAGCATTATAGTCTCCATGAAGTATGTTAAAAATTTCATAGCAAGGAGGTATTAGTTCTCCTTGAATTTTAGTAAGAATGTTTCCTTCAGGCATATTGAGTCGTATTAGACATGTCTAGGTTGGAATTGAAGTTTCCTTGATTGGGTCTGTGCATTTAGAAATAATTCATACATGACGGGCTCTAGTGTAGAGTTAGTCCTTTAAGAAGTGTTTAGGAAGGTGTCATTTGAGGACGAACATTTCCAAAGTGGGAGATATTATAAGAACCCCAAAATGAAATAAGGTTAAACAGAGCATGTTATGTGTTTAAATAGTCAATAACTCATGTTTAAGATGTGTCAAAGCTTGTAGAAGTTTGTTTGATGAGGTTTGAGGTCTAACATAAAAGAATGACCAAGACGTCTGGTAACTAGTCGTGCGTATGCTCTAGTGTGCATTAATATGTTTGATTGGGTTTTAAGTGTTGGTTGGAGTCTAAAATGATAGGGGAGTGGATTAACATGTAACTAGTAGGGTTTAGTATTTAAATGCCCGGGTACGACTCCACAAGGAAAACCCAATGGGGTTATTGAGAAGGACCCATGGCTGGCAATACACTACCTTGGCAATGTCAAACCGCGTCTGCCATTAACGCCTCGTGCTTTGATCTATGCTCCGTCGATTGGGTGAGTTGATCACACATAGGAGTGGGATATTATTCCACCAAAGTGTTGTCTCAATCATTAACAATGAACCTCTAGGACGGTGCCATCATTCCATTGATGGTCCGTCACTTGTAGTCGTCAATTGAGCCGATAACTTTTCCTTCAAGTGTCTCAGCATGGCTAGGGTAAATTGGTAAATTCACCCCACGTCCTAATAAATGTATGGACGGTTATATGGTTGTTTTTCGGCATTATAATTATATTTAAACAATAAAATATCCATTTAGACTCTAGAATCCAAATCAACAACATTTCCCTCCCTAAAATTCTCTCAAGAACACCATTGAAGAAGAATAGAAATTGGAGGCAGCTCCAAGGACGAAATTCACCATTGAATCAAGATGGATTTGAGGATATAATCAAAGGTATGTAAAGATTATTCATCAATGGATTTTCAATTCATGGATCCCCCATAGTTAACCCTCAATTGTGAATCCAAAAGACCCCAATATAGATAGGGTTGTGATTGCATTGTGGGTAAGGCTTGATTGTGATCCCAATCTAGTGGGTAGCATTCAATTATGTGTAGATTATTATTATGTGATGTTTTCATGTGGTTTCCTTGATTAATTCATGTTTTGATGTTGAAGGTGATCATGGTGGGTTTAGGCCATTACAGGCAAGATTGAAGGTTCTAAGTTAATCTTTTTTCATTCGATTGTCTTGAATACTAATTGATCATAATAGGATCACCTATATATGAATTGAACTAGGACTAATTTGAGAAGTATCTTGACTTGTAAAGTTGGAATAGAACTTATCAAATAAAGTATGACTGGATCACCTTGTAATGATCAAATTGAATGAAACATCTTGTGATTGGATAAGTATCATGAAAGAATAAAGTTAGCATTTATATGTCTTGTATTTCATTGTTGTTAGGGCTTTAGGGGTGAAGTCATTATGAAGGGATTGTGATGAGTTGTTCTCTTTATCCTATACACTTAGACATGATCAAGCTAAGAAATAAAGTTATGTCACATAGATAGATTCTAGGTTTACCTAAGAACCTAAAATGTATCAAGGCATTATCAACTAGAAAACTTGAAGTTGTATTGTATGGGCACTTCTTGTGTAAGTGACTTTGTAAGATAAGACCAAGGTGTAATAGCTTGAGGTTAAGTTATGACTCCTTCGTGGAAGCTTGCGTTGCATTACTCATGGAAGTTTGAGTTTTATTACGCTTGGTATCTTGAGGTGATGAACCTCTTGACAATTTGGGATGGAGGAATCAAGCACTCTAATATTTAGCTTGATCTTGTGTTGCAAGGATGCTTGATCATGGTAGCTTGCATTAGTAGTAGGAAAGACACCGTAGGATGGAGGATCGATACTCTCCTAGGAATATCTCTAAGAAGCATGACTAAAGTGCCTTAATGTTAGCTTTACTTAGTTAGGACAAAACGATTTCATGGAAGCTTTAGGAGCAATACCTATAGTCTCCTAATGGTAGCTTGATTTGCATGCAAGGTGAATTTCATGGAACAACTTGGGATAGTATTCTCATGGTAGCTTAAGGTTGAGATTTCATGCTCCCATATGGTTAGATTGCATCTACATGATTGGTATCATGGTGGTTAGGATGGTACCATTGTATCCTTCTTTGTTAGATTTGATTGTATGTTTAGATGTTTTCCATGGTAGTAGGTCTATTATGCTTGCATGTTAAGCTTAATAGACAAATATGGATGATAAATTAGCCTTGATTAGGATAGCCTAGAGAATTACTTAGTATGGATGGTAGTATGGGTTGCCATTCATACATGACACTTATAACTTGAAGCTAACAATGACATGACCCCTCTGTGATGTATGCTTAGCTTTGAAAGTTTCGGTTGTTGATTTCCATGACATAATTGACTTAAGAGGATCTTTCCTTGTCAATATGAAATAGGTCTACTAATGACACTTAAAATTAATGAAATTTAATAGGATGACTTCAAGATAGTCTTATTGTGTGAGGTAGAATGGGATATAATTGATGTAGCACCAGCAACACTAAAGCCATCATCTCTGACTCAAGGTAGAAGCAACCCTTCAGACAAATATAGCTGAGTACCTCTAGTCATGGTCCCAATATGGGGACAAGGTTTAGACATGTGACCAACTTCTCTACAGGTACATCCAAGTCCAACCATCCTATCCTAAAGAGCATTACATGTCCACCATGCCAAGAAAAGCAACTCCCACTCGAGGCACTCTCTAGAGCTAGGGTGAAGCCCTATCCAATCTATTCAACCTCTATAGTGTGAAGCTCGGCATGATGAATGCAGTTATATGACATGTCTACCTTTGTCAAATTAAAAAAAATCCCTTGAAAACTGCACTAAGGCCTGGGAAAAATCTCTAACATAGTGGCTTATATTTCAACACGAATACCAACAATCACCTAGAGAAACTAACTATCAAGACCCAACTAGAGTAACGTTAGGAAAAACACCTTAAGGTCTAGAATAATAACCATGAGAAGTCTTTCCTAAAATATTCCATCTATATGTTCCAAGACATATCTTAGAACCCCTCAGGACAAGAGATCATGCCTTCGTAGTTTTGATAGGATGAGAAGAAAGGTGACACTTGTTGAGCTGATGTGCAGCTCAAAGTTGAATGTTTCAGCACTCTTATGATGTCAAGGACTTTTGCCACTATCTTTGTACTTCTCAAGACACACATGATCCAATGTTTTCACATGACTCACAATATGGGAAAGGTAGAACCCACTCATAGCAAATGTTCTAAAACTAACTAGAGTGGCAAGATCAACCGTCAGATGAACCCCTAACTCAACTCCTGATCTAAAGGGAAAAATGTGGGGATATGCCCAACCCACTCTAGAAATCCCAACACATAGTCATAAATGGATGAGAATTGTACAAGGACTACTCAACCAAAATTTACTCTAAGGAACACCTACTTTACCAGGAAATGCGCACCCTAGAGGTGTGATCATTGAAGAGATTGAACCTCGTAATAATAGATCTCAATGAACAGGGTAGACAAAGACCATGTCTAAGAGTGGATGCCCCAAAACTCTCTCGATGCTGAAGAATGCCTCAAACCTCAAAGTATGTTCCCGTTTGAGGCCCTCCAACCGAATTTACTTGTAAAAACATTGGTTAAATGTGTTGATTATCCGTCCACATCAATTAAATTATCTTCATCATATACATGTAGGACAAAGTAGATTTCAAAAAGTAGTTTTAAGGGTTTTTCAAAGACAA
Organism: Solanum pennellii; assembly: GCF_001406875.1. Taxonomy (NCBI): domain Eukaryota; kingdom Viridiplantae; phylum Streptophyta; class Magnoliopsida; order Solanales; family Solanaceae; genus Solanum; species Solanum pennellii. Next base: position 74,257,600 of record NC_028648.1, on the reverse strand, counting down.
AGCACATGAGATGGAGTTAAAAATGGAAATCCATATGAATTTCCTATAGCCTCAAAACGATACGTGCATACATCTCTAAACCTATTCGGATGACTCATCTAGGCATTTTCCCTCACAACAATGATGTTGGCAAACCTAAAGCTCTACTATAAAATTGTCACAACCTAATTTTCAAGTCATGATGGAACCTATTATACCCCACCAGGAGGTAAGCCTAACTTTTCCGAGAGCCATAACCAACAAACTACCAAGCGGAATGTAACAAAAAAAATAAAGTTAAAAAAAATGAAAAGAAAATATTCAACAAAAACAATACAAAAACCATCCCAAGACCTTGCATCAGCCTTTGGTTAAGCATCTAGTCTAAAATAATAGTACAAGACCTCCTTTCACCAATAAACATGACTCATCTAAGCATTTTCCCTCACAATAATGATGTCGGTAAAACTAAAGCTCGTATATCAAACTGTCTAAACCTGATTTTTAAGGTTATGGTGCAACCTACTATACCCCACTAGAAGGTAAGCTTAACTCTTCTGAGAGCCTTAAGCAACAAACTACCAAGAGGAATCTAAAAACAAAAAGAATAAAGTTTAAAACAAAGTGAAGAGAATACAATCAACAAAAACAAAAGAAAAACCATCCAAAAACCTTGCAACAACCTTTAGTTGAGCCTCTAATCCAAAATAACAGTAAAAGAGTTTCACAAGGTCAAGGTAACTACAAAGTGTCCCTAAATATAATATAGAGACTAAGGCTAGAAAATAAAGATGGAAAATAGTTGATTTGGATGCGAAGACCTCACCTTATACTATGAAACTTTAAGCTACTCCACACAAATCCAAATCAACGATGATAACTCAAACTATGATCTACAGGGGTAGAAGTGTAGTTTGACAAATAAAAAGGGAAATTAGTAGGCTTCAGCCAACTGAGCTCAAAAGATAACACAAACATAAACAACAAGTAATAAGGATATAAATCACAAGTAACTAAATAGGATAAACCAAAGCAAAAAGGCAATATAAAACAAAAATAAGATACAGAGATAAGGGTCAAGTATCATTATTACCTAGAACTCAAGTCAACAACCAATTCATAAGAAACTCAGATATCAACTTAAATACCCATATGGAGGAGGACCCACAATTATAATTCTAATAGCAAAGCCAATTAGCTAACAAGATAATGGTAATATAGAACATAAAATATAGTCAAAAGTAACATAATCATACCCAAAAGGTGAAGACAACAAACAAAACCCAACCGCCCCCATAAACCAAAGGGTGCAACCAATAAACAACTATATTAGTGACTATGAATACATAGAATGTATGATGAATAGAAGAACCATCAGTGATCATCTAAAATATTTAACCACGAGCAATCCCATGATGGGGTCACCTCGCCGGATATTTCACTTCCAAGAGCGTAGGTTTCCTATCTAACAAGAGTAAACCTAGGGGCTAAATTATAACAAATCAAGTACAACAGCTAGAAAGTTAACTCCCATGGGCAGAAAACATCAAACTATTAATAGAAATCATTGGACTATAAGTATATAAAAATATGGAAAACACGGTGTCAACACACTGCATAGTCAAGTAATAGTAAGAACATCCTCGATGCCTCTAAGTCTAATTTAGGAAAAGAACACATCCTAACACCATGTAATCTCAAAATCCACTAAATCAAGTGATATAGGTGGTACGACTCCTATCAAAACTACTTTAAAATAAAAGTCTACTAAGATGGTAAATAACTATGAATGGTAAATACACAAATTTATGTCTATATTGTACCATAAATCCATGAGAATGTACAAACAATGTTAATGCATCTGATCGCCAACATTCAAATAAGATACCCAAGTCAGATAAATGTATAACCAAGCAAAGTAGAGTAATAACCTCCAATCAACAAGTCCTCACACACGGACTCAGACCCAATAGTATAATTAATCTTAGTAAGCGTATAGCACGCCAAACACTAATAAAGCAAACGAATTAAAGAAATGCTTACAAATCAATAAAAAGAGAATCAACTCAAGGGAAAACGCGCTCTCTCGAACATACTCCCAATCAATGACTCAGAATAGTAAGGATCAACTCAGAACAATGATGAGTCACCATGGTCACAAGAACGAACACAACAAAAATTATCCAAAACAAGCCCTAATAGGAGAAAAACATAAATTGAGGGCAAATAAGCACAACCTAAAGCATCTAAGGTCCTACCTAGTCTAAAGATACAAATTAGCAAACCCTATGAGGATTAGAAAGATTAACTACACAACGATAAAATCTAAGAGCCTAAACAAAGGATCACAAAGCCCCCACAATAAGCCTAAGGTTCCTATGGTGTGGTGAAAAGATGGAACGAATAAGGGGAAATCTAAGTGCCCAACAAAACTTTTTGAAATTACATGAAATCTATTCTATGAATTACCTAAGAAGCTTAACCAAGACAGTGGACCGAATCCAACCTCAAAGTCATAAACATGGCACGTGAATGTGTCTTAGAAATCCTCAGGGGTTTGTGAACGTTGTTGTCATCCTGTTAATGAGTAGACCAGATTCCAAGGCACATCGAAACTGTTCTAGCCTCCATGAACTAGGTATGGATGACAACCTTTCCCAAACAATAGCCTAGGTGCGCAAACTTGAAGGCTTCACGTGGATGCACCATCAACCACCATACCTGTGAGGTAATTAGACTTCAAATTCTCCAACCGGCTGCCCCGAGTATTGCTTGGAACCCCTTACGTGCTAACTGAATATGCTACCCCATCAAATTCAACTTTCTAGGCTCAACAAAAACGTCAAAACTTTTAACTGAGGTTATCTCGACAAAGGTATGTCCCCCAATGTTCCATTTTTAATTAATTCCATAAAAATCACTAAATGAGACCAAAAGCATCAGAAACAACATGAAGGTTTATTTTATACCAAACTCGACATTCTAGAGTTAACTGCATTAACCAAATTCTCATCCGAGTATGTTCACCATTAACGTTTACCAAGGTAAAACTTAGGCTTAAGTTGAAAGTTAAAATTCCCAATCACACAAACTCACGCCTAAAACCTCGAGAGTCATGTCAACCATGCTAGTTCATTGCATAACCCTTTAGTAGCTGATAGAATCTTCGTAATTAGATCATGAGGTCATCTTCCAACATTTTTGGATGGAAATGTCTGTTCATGGTTCTAAATTTCCAAAACACTAAAATTTAGAAAAAATTCAAATGAATGACCTGACGATAGAACTATCAGTCCCAACAAGGAATAAGTTACCTAAGGTCGCCATAAGAAATCTGTAAATGCTAAACATATAGACAATAGAAGGAAATGACATGGAGGGTCATTACACTAATTCACATTAAAAATAAATTTTATAACTTAACTCTAATTAATTCATATAATTTTGTATAAATATCACTAATGTTATAGTTGATTGATTCAAGTCTGATTTAGTAATTCATCTTAACTAAATAGTTTTATTCCATTTATCTCTAAAGTATTAGTATAAAGGGAAACTACCTTACTTGACACATATTCATACAATATCCACTAATTCTATGTACATTTTTAAATAGTTGCGTATATTATCAATAATTAAGAGTTTTCTACCATACATTAAGAAAGACACATAAATTTTTCTTGTCAAGTACAATAAATTAGAGAGTGTGGCAACCAAGATGGGAAGTGAGACAATCTAGATATTCATGTATCAAATACACATATGAATTACACTAGATACATTTAAATGTATGTATACGGTGTGATTCACATGTATTTGTTATCCCAAATACATAGAAGATTGGCAACTGGTGTGGGAGAGAGGGAAGCGAAATTTGTTATGTATTTCAAATACATGTGAATATACTTGCATATAGTATATCTATAAATAATTACACCTAAATTTGACCTCATGTAGCATGAGATACATGTATATAGACATATCGAGGCAGATGTACTATTCTTGTTTGTTACCGGACAACTAATGTGTTGTTTGATCCATGTTCCACTTATTTTTATGTGTTAGTGAGATTTGACTCTGAATTTAAGATGATGTGTGATTTCCTTAATTTCCCTATTCTTGTATCTACCCCTATCGGAGAGTAAGTTGTAGTCACCTACGTTTATCGTGCTTTGCCCAATTTGCTTATGGGATTTAAGACTTGGGTTAATTGGGTGATTTTGGATATGACTAACTTTGATATTATCTTAGTCATGCCCTCTTTGTCCCACTATCATGTTGTTCTTAATTGTAATACTAAGTTTTTGACTCTAGAAATTTCGACATGGGACAGATTAGAGTGGAATGGGTGTACAAACCTAAGCATACAAAGATTATATCCTCCATTGGGGCTAGTAAACTAGTAAATAAAGGTTTTTTAGCTTATTTGGGTAATATTAGGGATATTCTGATTGAGGCTCCATCTATTGGGTCTATTCATGTGGTGTCCGAGTTTAGAGAAGTATTTCCCTGTGACTAGCCTAGAATGCCTCCTGATAGAGACATAGATTCTTTCATTGACTTAGAGCTTAGCAGTCGTTCCATTTAAATTCCTATGTATCGCATAGCTCTGACATAGTTGAGAGAGCTCCTGGCTCAAATCCAAAAGCTCCCTGATAAGGGATTTATTCGTCCTAGTGTTTCCCTTGTGCGTGCTGCATGTTTTTGTCAAGAAGAATGATGGTAGCATGAGGATGTGCATAGACTACAAGCAATTGAAAATAGTCACTATTCGGAATACCCCTTGGGTTAACTAATGGGCCTGTAGCCTTTATGAGCTTAATGAATATCACATTTTTACCAAAGTAGAAGAAAACAGTCCTAACGACTCTCAAAAGAGTCCCCTATCATCAAAGAAAATATCTAAAAGATTTCAACAAAGTTTAACCCTTGAAAAGTTCATAGAGATTGTGTTACTTCTTTCCTCCTCGTTTTTTGTGATTTGGAGGATTCTTCATAGTGAAGGTGTCTCACTTATTCGTGGTGTTGCTTCTGTTTGGAGGTAACAATTCTTACCCTTCATTTTATTGAGTTAGACGAAGTTATAGCTATGATACATAAGAAAAAACAAGAATATATTGCTGGAAAATGGTATTTGAATAGTTATGTGATACTTGTTTGTTTTTGAAGTATTTTCTAATGATGTTGCGGGAATTTTCAGAAATGATTTTTTTGTGTGTTTTTGGTTTTGATATGAGTCTAGAAGAGATGACGAAGTATAAGTGGGTAAAAAATTGTAATATAAATAAGTGTAATGTTGGTTCTATTATTGCATCGAAATTTGAAATGGTTTCTTCTTGGTTCAACGTCTTCTGTTTGAGAGGACAACTTGGAATTGATAAGATTGTTTATCATAGAGGAGACATTCTAAAATACTACAAGCTACAAAAAATTTAATTTATGTGTCTTCCTTATATTATTCTATTACTTATGAAGAGAAAGACATGATTCCAAACGTAATTATTGGAAGAACTAACTAGATGTTAATTGGAAGTCGTATGTTCGAGGTATGGTGGTTATATTTAATAATTATAGGATTGTATTAAATATATACTTTTCTAGATTTAATGATTTGAATACTTTTGGTTGTGATTTGATGGTGGTTATTTTTGGGTTTGAAATGAGGGGTGTGGTGATATGCCGAGTTTTTATTGTTTAGCATGGTTTATATATTTCGTTGTTGTTTTCTATTTTATTGTCCTCCACTTGTTAATAGATTCTGCAAAAAATGTATGTTATGTCATTAATTTGGGGTTGTAATTTTGAGGACAAAAATGTAATGAAACATACTTTTAAATAAGGTCAGACGACCTAATCATGTACTAGTTAGCTCTAAATTGTTACTTTCACCCTAACAAGTTAATATTTTGTATCTAATAGATCGATGAAATAATTTTCTGTAGAACACATACTGTAAGGAAGAGGTACAATCTATATTAATACCGCATGACCCAATAATGAGGTATGTTAAGGCTAAGTGATGTACTTCAATTGAGCGCGAATTTTGGAATCCTACATTGTAAAATATTTTTTTAGTATTCTATTGATAGAAAGAACTTTGTGAATTGTATTGAAATTTCCACTGGTATACTTTTGTGACTACGTTATGTTGTTATTCAACTCATTCGGTTATATAGGGTATTTAGCGTTGTTATGTCATTTTCTTGATTCTCTTGACTATGTCATTTTCTTGATTATCTTCACTATAGGTCCATCTGTTCAAAATTTTATTCTTCTTTAGGTGTTGTAACTTATAAGATTAGGGATGAACAATATGAATTTGAAATAAGTCATTGTTCCTCGCTTGTTTATCTTTTGGAATAACTTTAAAGTAATACGTTGATCTTCAAAACTCTTAAATTAACTAGTATGTAACTACTAGAGGACACATTTTTTGAAATACTTTTTCTTATAAACTACTAAGGAAGACTATATAGAAACTAAGTGAAGAACTTTAACCTCTAAATGAACATACTCATGTTTAAGTTACCCTTCTAAATCCATGATACACATTCCAGTCTGATCTTAAGTTTATGAGGTTCTAGAGACATTTACATATCAAACGAAAGTGAATACAAGATTATGAAAACAAGACTATCAATGGGCAAAGATTGGAAACATGATTATGGTAACACAAATTCATTAAGAATCCATGACACAACATGCTATGCATTCTACTTTCGAGGTAATCGAGAGGTATGGGGTGTATTGCCTCTATTTATACATATGAGACACATATGGCCACAATATGGCATATATGATGTTGGTTGGCTACCGGAAGGTAAAACCATTGTTAGCACTTGTTTGGTTTTTACATGCATTTCATATATATATATATATATATGTGTGTGTGTGTGTGTGTGTGTGTGTGTGTGTGTGTGTGTATATATATATATATATATGTATGTATGTATGTGTATATATATATGTATGTATGTGTATATATATATGTATGTATGTGTATATATATATATATGTATGTATGTATATATATATATATATATGTATGTATGCATATAAATATATATATATATATATATATATATAT
>NC_028648.1:74144709-74250057 GCF_001406875.1 Solanum pennellii | reverse complement strand
ATATATATATATATATATATATATATATATATATATATATATATATATGTATATGTCTGAATGTATTCACTACATACGATTATGCTAGCATAAAATGCATATCTAATTTTATGTAAGGTTGGATGTTGAGCCGTGGAGCCTACCAAAGTTTTTGGTTCAGGTGGTATCTTTATTACCCTTTTTACAACAATTATTTATTATTCTAGTTTCTTCCTTACATACTAGTACATTTTTAATTGTACTGGTGTCCCATTGCTAGGAGATGCTACATTTTTTTCGTGCGTGCAACTCCACTTATGGATTTTGATTGACCCCTTCGATAGGATTCAGTGTTCAGCCATGAGTTGGTACGCTCCACTTCTTCCGAGATCTTTCATAAGATATTTACTTTTGTTGTATATTTTGGGTATAATTAGGGCCTTGTCCAAACCAGTTCTTAAAACACTCTTAGAGGTTATTGCGGACATAAAAATGTAGGTTTCTTTCTCACCTTCTAGTCTCCAGCCTCATAGGCTTTGCATGTATATATTTGTATGTGCATATGAATATCTCAGTTGAAGCTTCATCGGCTAGCTAGTACATTATTAAACCTTTATCTACTAGATTATACTTTATTATTTTTGGTTCGTCCAAATAACATTATTATTATTCAGGTTATAACCTTTATGGTCCAATCATAGTATTTTAGATGTTCTGTTGCCCAGCCTTGTAGACCCGAACGTGATTCATTTAGTATGTTGCAGTGGCTTAGTCAATCCTATAAGGTATCAATTCCAGGCATGCCTCCCCTAGTTTGGAGTGTGACAACAAGGTTTTTGGGAACTACTCTTAGATGACTATCATTTTTCTCTTCATTCCTCAAATGAATTATAATATCATTGTAACATTCCAGAAAATCATATGTCTAATGAAGAGCCCAGTAAGTCCGTTCGGATGCATATTAGGGTACATAGGCTTTCCAATACCCAATATTGAGAAATATTGGACATGTTATAGAATATTGGCTAAGGGGTGTAAGCCAATTTCTATGTATGCACAAGTAATTAAAATAATAATATCCTTCATATATAATCAGAATGATTTAATAAGTATCCTAATGCCCAATATTAAGAAATATTGGGCATCGTATAGAAAAATACGCTGAGGGTGTTCGCCAATTTCTATATATATACCCATATAAGCATATTATAATCCAAGATTACTTAGAAATTTACCTTCAACGAAGACCCTAAGCTAAAATAGTGATCTCTAATGAAATACTCTGGATATGAGGCATCCAAGTGTCAAGCCTAGATACCATAGAAAATAATCAATTAAAATGATCATGTAAATTAAGTAGTGTTCAAGGACATGGTGAGGTTCCTTGGGACAATAACTAAATATTTCAAATAGGAAATCAAGAATAGTTAGTTAGGAAAGTACAACAAACCCATGTGCAAGCACATGGATAAAGCTTGTGGGAATCGGCCACAAGGAGGGGACCACCCGAACCAAATTCGGTTAGGGTAGTTAAGGGGAAGCATGTGCGGACGAGTCCCCCCATGTGGGGACTAACTACCTAACCAATTATAGGCTCTAATTAACTGTCCTAACTAGATAAATAACCCAGTACTAACTGAAATGGACCCACTAGTGCACCCGACAACCTAGGACAAAACGGGTTGATACTTACCTAGTACTAGTTGAACAGACAACCTAGTACCTAACCTAGGATGGTCCAAAGACTTCGTTAAGGTCCTAAAAACCTAGGGATACTTTATTAATTACCCTAGGATACTTTGAATTAATTTAGCAACTTAATTAATTAATTTAAAGCGGAAAAACCGAAATAACAAAGCAATTTCTAGATTTCGGTTAATACAAGAAAAAGACAACCTAGTACCTAACCTAGGATGGTCCAAAGGATTGGTTATGGTCCTCAAGACTTAAGGGTTATTTAATAATTACCTTAAGTCACCTAATTATTAAATTAGTAGTTTAATTAAATATTTTAAATGGTCAAAACGAAATCCTTACACTAACATAGTGAAATTCTAGAAACATCCTAGTTCTTAAACTAGGATGGTCCTAAAGGGTTGATTATGGTTCCAATGACTTAGAGGTACTTTAGTACTTATCCTAGGCCCTTAATTTAATTAAATTAGGGATTTAATTAATTAATATAAAGTAAAAATATTCACAGAAACAATAGTTAACACCAAATTCATGATTTTTGGTCAAGTCAACATTCTCCTATGTTTAGTCAACTTAGGAGGGGCGTTTCAGTAATTAATTAATTAGTTTATTAATTTAACTTATTAAATCTTACTTGAATGAGTCAAGATAATTTCCTAAGACTTAGACTCATATTAAAACACTAAGAGTTTAACAATACGAAAACAGTAAACAAAAAATCAAAAATGGAAAAGTTCCATCGACGTTCTAGGGCAATTCCAAGGTTTCTTCAAAGTTTTGTTCAAGGTGGTATTTGTAGATTAATTTCTAATTAAGGTATGGGTTTCTTTTTTGGACTTCTTTCTCCAAGAGAACTTTCTTTCCAACGATTCAAAGATCTTGAAAACTAGGGTTTTTTCCATGTTCTCGTCGAACTACCTTGTCCCTAGTATCCTTTTCGATTACATGTTGAATAGGTTAGTGATCATGCTGTTTGTATTTGGTGCTGGATAATATTATCTGTAATTTTCTTGAATTGTGAATGTTGATTAACCTATGAAGCTGTGATCATATAAAGTTAAGTGCTTAAAATGTGAATCATGAATCGACGATGTGTTAGTTACACCAGTAATTGTTTAAGTGTTTATGTGTTTGTCCAAATGTTATATTGATGTTATTATGACGTCATGAAGGTGTTAAATTCATCAAATATTAATTTTATGCTGTCCAATATGTCTTAAAACGTTATCTTAAAGTCATGAACCAAGATAAGTTAAGAGAATGATACTATGTTAAGATGTGTTTGAAAATTTAGGTATGAAGATGATTCCGGTTTGTTGTGCATACCTACTGTTATTGTGACTTGTTGATGATGTTCTATTCGTTAAAATCAAAAATGTATCCCAAATTGAGTATGATTTAATGAAACTTTGGCTCATGCTAAAAAAGAAGGTTATGAAGTCTATAGCCAATTGCTTATGTCAATATTTATCTTATGCCAATCTTATATAGCCAAAAGATTGAAATGAAAACCCAATTAATTCAATGATGTAAATGTCTATAAATTTATGTTTTAAATGACTCAAAATATTGGCTAATGAATAGAATACATATCCAACCAAGCATGAAAGAATGTAAAATTTACCTATGCCAACAAAGATGGTTTTGAAATCTACACCCAAATGTTTATGTCAATACTAATAATATGTAAATCTTGTGTAGTTAGAGTATCAAATGATATTATAAGCACTTATAAAGTAATTCAATGAATCCATAACCAAGGGCATGTCCTTCATTGGGACAACTGCCAACATGCTCTAAAAAAATGAACTATAAACATATTTAACTCATTGAAAGAAGTGCTCATAGTCCATAAACGATGAAATGAAGCTACTACACTAAAGTAGAGAATTAACATTAGTTATAACATAATTAAAGGGGTCGAAATTAAGTAACTAACCAGAATGGGTGTTAAATAAAGTGATACAAGTCTTACTTACACCTAAGCTACTATGTTAAAAGAATACTCACTAATGAAGGTGTTAGAATGTGTGAGACTAGTATCATTAACAGCTATGGATGATATGTAAGGACAATTAACATTTCATCAATGTAAAGTAAGGAGGATATGTAAGGACAATTCACATTTCATCAAAGTAATGTAAGGATGACAATTTATCAAAAGAGTAAGTAAATATCAATCTAGAAGATAACTTCCATAATGCTTGAGCCAACTCCAAAGGATAAAGAAGATAATGAAAGAGAGCACAATACCGATAGACTAGTTATGAGCATGTGCTTGCACGTGTAAGTGTCATGAGACGAGGCTACCACCGAGGTGCATAAGAAGTATCATTAAGTCCATGGTATTTGAACTATGTTTAGCTAACGTAGGAACTAGCCAGTGGTTTCCACCTAAACGAGCAAGGTATGTTCGATTTCACTTTGGCCGGTGATTCCACCTCTTTTTTGTGGTGTGGGGAAGACACCGGATTTCATGTTTAGATCACATCATATATGTCGGATAATGCTCATGATATGTTCTTGGTTCACTATAGTCGTGAGCCACTCCTTTTTGGTGTGGAGTGAACCCTTGAGATGGATTTTCTTTAGTCGGGAATCACCCCTTTTCGATGTGCTGCAGACACTGGATTTCATGAGTACCTCAGAAGACCGAGATTCATTTTAATCGGTGAATCACCTCTTTTTGGTGTGGGGGAAGACACTGGATTTTAATTAGCTCGCATGATCTTATTCCTAATGTTTTCTCTATGAAAATAAGAAAGGATGATGATGATGGAACGTATGTGTAAAAGTGAGACATGATGTCAATTGAAAATATCACACTCATTAAATTTAAGCAAATAATGGGCAAATCCAAATAAGATTGGCTTATAATGACTTATTATGTGATGCCAATAAAAGAAAGTAGAAACGTAATGTTAACTAAATGCCTCATAACTTACTCTAACATGAAAGCAATGATATATGTGGCATAGCCAATAGATACTGGCTTATGAGATGCTAATTATTATATAAAGTAATAAATGACTCGTCGTAACATAGTGAAATCATTCCTTAGTACTTGGATTACTTACATGGATTCATTGTGGGTATGAGACTACAATGAATCATTGCACTTGTAAGTAGAACATAGGACCAAAGGAATTATTTAAATACACAACAATAAGAAGAAAAAGATTGAAAAATAACCTAAGTCCCCAAAAAGGAGCTCTTGGGTTTGGCATGATCAAAATCTCAAAACATCGCCATAGTTGTTCTAAAATTATGTTGATGATACTAAATTATTGTAATTATATAGTAAATGAGTTTTGTGCTTTGAATGCATTAAAATACATCATATTCATACCACAATTCACAACTAACAAATTTGGAAAGTCTAGTGATGTCACTTTCAAGAAACGACATATTGTTTAGGAAGAGCTTTCCTTTATCATGCATACCTTTATGTGTATGTGTGCATACACCCATACTTAGTAAATGTGGTTTACTAACCCTATACAATTTACTATTTTTGTAGGTGCATGTCAGATGACAGATTGACGACATTTGCAGCGGTTTGAACTTCAGAGTTTCTCCAGTCCATTTGGTAGGTCCTCTTGATTTCGAGGATGCTACAACTTAGTCTAATGTTACATATAGACATAGCTAGTGGATGTTGTCCCTAGCGTTTCCTTTACAGTTTATTTTGAAGCTTTCTGTAATAAGGCCATTTTTTGTAGACGTATTTATGATATATTCATATTCTGTTTCGAATTGATTCTTGTGATAGATGGTTATTTCATTTATGTTAATCTTAGTATATGATGCAATTAAGTTTTAACTATATGAAGTCTATGTAAACTTCATAATTATAAATACTAAAAACAACCATATGAATGTGATGTATTCAACATGAGGCTTGTCTGCAACCTTTAAGAGGTCAACGACGCCGGTTGCGATTCGGATTCCAGAATCCGGGTCGTAACAAAATTGATATAAGATCATGAGGTTAAATTATCTAGGAACTAAAGATCAACACAATTAATTTACGTAGTTTCTAACATATGGTTGTGAAGCACGCCACAATCATGACTTAGAGACTACGTGATGATAGGACATTCTCCTTTCTTCTACTCCTTATTGTACTATCTAGACCTTTGATATTTTTTGACATTCTAAGTGTCTAACTTCCTTATTGTGTGAGAACGTGGAAGAATACACACAAGAATTAGGATGGCCAAGTGGTCTAAGGCGCCAGACTCAAGATCTAGCATTCCCAAGAAGGGGCCATAATGGAAATGCCCAACAAGGAAGAAAGACGTGTGGTGAGTGTGGCTGTTCGCATGGAGGTGAATGCATGGTAATGTCTAAAAGCCTGCTATGAGTATTGACGAGGAGAAGGCTAAGTTGGTTGCATACCAACTCAAAAATATGGCTTGGACATGGATTTGCTTCATCAGTGTGATTCTATAATAGACTATAGAAATAATGTAGTAAGGCTTTAGTTTCCAAATAAGTTATGTTACAATTAGAAGGGTGTGATTCAAATCAACCAGGCCAAATAATTTCCAATCTCAAATCTAATAAGATTATGTCTAAGGGATACTTATTCCAATTAGTAAGAGTCAATGACTTAGGACAAGAAGTTTCTTCCATAGACTCTGTGTCTGTAGTAAATATGGGATATAGTAAGAAAGGGAAGTTGAGTCTGAGGTTTATAGGTCATTATGAGATCTTACAGCTAGTAGATAAAATTAACAAACGACTTGGCTTATGTTCATCCAATGTTTCACGTTTTGATGCTTGAGAAGTTTTTAGGCGATCCAACGTCTATCCTACCAGTCGAGGGATTAGGAGTCAATGGGAATCTTTCCTTATGAAGAGGTTCCCAATGCAATTTTAGATTGTCAAGTGAAGCGACTGAAGAACAAGGAGGTTCTCAACGTGAAGGTGTTATGGATGAACCACCTTTTTGAGGGGGCAAGATCCAAGGCCGAGGCCGATATGAGATTCTGTTACCCTCACTTATTCAGTTCTTGAGATTAGATATACTTTTCCTAAGTCTGGTTTTGGATTAAAGAAACTCATAGTTTTAGTACATTACTCGCTCTTGGTTTTTGTAAGTCCATAATCGTATGTATTACAATTGCACTATGAGAGTTAAAATGAATTCTTGTTGCTGTTTTTGTATAGCGTCGACATGAATTTTTTGTTGCATGAGTTGTGATGTACATTAAGTTAAGTGTGATCGAGAAGGCAGTCCCTCAATCTCAAATATGAAGTTTTAGATTATCTTGAATGATATGCATCATCCAAATAAGTGTGGATCAAAAATTCACAAAAGAGAAACGTTTAAGCATGATAAAGTAACTTTCGGAAATCACCCTCTTTTTTTAAATGATGTGTAAGTGTCATTCTGGGATGAATGTTCCTAAGGGGTGATAATGTAATATTCCAAAAAATCATGTCTAATGAAGAGCCCAGTAAGTCCGTTAGAATGCTTATTGGGGTACATATGCATCCCAATGCACAATATAGAGAAATATTAGGCATATTATAGAATATTGGCTAAGGGGTGTTAGCCAATTTCTATGTATGCACAAGTAATTAAAATAACAATATCCTTCATTTACAGTCACATTGATTTAATAAGTATCCTCATGCCCAATATTGAGAAATATTGGGCACAATATGGAAAAATTGGCTAAGGGGTGTTAGCCAATTTCTATATATATACCCATATAAGCATAATATAATCCAAGCTTTCTTAGAAATGTACCTGGAAGGAAGACCCTATTCTAAAATAGTGATCTCAAATGCAATACTCTTTATATGAGGCATCAAAATGTCAAAGTCTAGATACCATAGCACTTGATCAATTAAAATGATTATGTAAATTAAGTAGGGCCCAAGGACATGGTGAGGGTCCTTGGGAAAATAAATAAATATTTCAAATAGGACATAAAGAATAGTTAGTTAGGAATGTACAACAAATTCATGTGCAAGCAAATGGACAAAGCTTGTGGAATCGACCATTAGGAGGAGACCACCCTAACAGAATTCGGTTAGGGTAGTTAAGGGGCAGCATGTGCGGACGGGTCCCCCCATGTGGGGACTAACTACCTAACAAATTTTAGGCACTAAATAAATGTAATAACTAGATAAATTACCTAGGATTAACCAAAATTGACCCACTAGTGCACCCGCCAACCTAGGACTAAACCGGGTTGACACTAACCTAGTACTAGTTGAAGAGACAACCTAGTACCTAACCTACGATGGTCCAATGAGTTAGTTAAGGTCCTAAAAATGTAGGGATACTTTAGTAATTACCATAGGATACTTAGTTAATTAATTTATCAACATAATAAATTAATTTAAAGGGAAAAAACATAAATCACAAAGTAATTTGCAGATTTCGGTCAAAACAAGAAAAAGACAACCTAGTACAAAACCTAGGATAATCCAAAGGATTGGTTATGGTCCTAACGACCTATTAAGTCACCTAATTAATTAAATTATCAATTTAATTAATTAGTTTAAATGGTCAAAACGAAATCCTTATACTAACCTAGTATAATTCAAGAAACATCCTAGTACTTAAACTAGGATGGTCCTAAAGAGTTTATTATGGTTTCAATGACTTAAAAGTACTTTAATACTTACCCTAGGTACCTAAATTAATTAAAATAAGGATTTAATTAATTAATATAAAGTCAAAATGTTCACCAAAACCATAGTCAACACCAAATTATAGATTTTTTGTCAAGTCAACATTCTCCGATGTTTAGTAAACTTAGTTGGGCCGTTTTGGTGATTAATTAATTATTTTATTAAATTAACTTATTAAATATTATTTGAATGAGTCAATATCAGTTCCTAAGACTTATACTCACGTTAAAACACTAAGAGTTTCACAATACACAAATGAGTAAACAAGAAATCAAAAACGGAAAAGTTCCATCGATGTTCTAGGGAAATTAAGGTTTCGTTGAAGGTGGTTTTGGTATATTAAGTTTTACATAAGGTATGGGTTTCTATCCTGTACTTCTTTCTCCAAGATAGCTTTCTTTCCAAAGATTCAAAGATCTTGAAAACTAGTGTTGTTCCCGTGTTCTCGTCGGACTCCCTTGTCCCTAGTATCCTTTTTAATTCCATGTTGAATATGCTAGAGATCATTTTGTTGGTATGTGGTACTGGACTATATTATGTGTAATGTTCTTAAATTAAGAATGTCTATTAACCTATGAAGTTGTGATCATATAATGTTAAGCGCTTAAAACGTGAATCATTAATTGACGATGTGTTAGTTACACCCGTAATTATTTAAGCGTTGATGTATTTGTCCGAATGTTGTATTGTTGCTATTAGGACGTATTGAAGGTGTTAATTTCATTATATTAATATGATTTTGTCCAATATGTCTTATAAAGATTACCCTAAATTCATGAACATAGATTGTTTAAGAAAATGATACTTTGTTAAGATGAGTCCGAAAATGTTAAGTATGAAGATGATTACGGTTTTGTGCATACCTAATCTTAGTGTGACTTGTTGATGATTTTTTGTTCATTAAATGAATTATTTACCCCAAATTGAGTATGATTGAATGAAACTTTGGCTCATGCTAATAAAGAAGGTTATGAAGTCTATAGCCAATTTCTTATGTCAATATTTATCTTATGCCAATCTTATATAACCAAACGATTGAAATGATAACCCAAGTAATTCAATAAATGTAAATGCCTATAAATTTATGTTTTAAATGAATAAAAAGATATGCTAATGAATAAATAAATATCCAACCAAGCATGAAAGAATGTAAAATTTGCCTATGCCAACAAAGATGGTTATGTAATCTATACCCAAATGTTAATGTCAATACTAATCATATGCCAATCTTGTGTAGTTAGAGTATTAAATGATATTATAAGAACTTCTAAAATAATTCAATGAATCCATCACCAAGGGCATGTCATTCATCTGGACAACTCCCAACATACTTTAAAAGAATGAACTATGAACATATGTAACTGATTGAAAGAAGTGCTCATCGTCCATAAATGACGAAATGAAGCTACTACACTAAAGTGAAGAAGTAACGTGAGTTATAACATAATGAAAGGGGTCTAAATTAAGTAAGTTATCAGAATAGGGTGTTAAATAAAGTGATACAAGTCTTACTTACACCTAAGATACTATCTTAAAAGAATACTCAATAATGAAGGTGTTAGAATGTGTGACAGTAGTCTCATTAACACCTAAGGATTATATGTAAGGACAATTCACATTTCATCAATGTAATGTAAGGATAATATGTAAGGACAATTCACATTTAATCAGTGTAAAGAATGTATGACAAGTCATCAAAAGAGTAAGTAAATCTCAATCTAGAAGTAAACTTCCATAATGCTTGAGTCAACTCTAAAAGATAAAGAAGATTATTAAAGTGAGCACAACACTGATAGACTAGTTATGAGAATGTGCTTGAACGTGTAAGTATCATGAGACGAGGCTACCGCCGAGGTGGATAAGTAGTCTCATTAAGTCCCTAGTCTTCGAATTATGTCTAGCCAACATAGGAACTAGATAGTGGTTTCCACTTGCAAGCTAGGTATGTTCGGTTTCACTTTGGCCGTTGATTCCACCTATTTTTTGTGTGAGGAAGACACCGGATTTCATGTTTATATTACATGATCTATCTCGGTTAATGCTCATATTATGTTTTTGGTTCACTATAACCGTGAGCCACTCCTTTTACAGTGTAGAGAGAACAGTTTATATAGATTCGCCTTAGCGGGGAATCACCCCTTTTCGGTGTGGGGTAGACACTGGATTTCATGAGTAACTCACATGATCTAGATTCATTTTAACCGGTGAATCACCTCTTTTCGGTGTGGGTTTGACACTAGATTTCATGTTAGCTCGCTTGATCTTATTACTTATGATGAATCTATGAAAGTAAGAAAGGATGATTATGATGGAACATATGTTCAAACTGACACATGAAGAAGAACTTAAGAATGTCAATTGTCAGTATCACACTCATGATGTTTTAGCAAATAATGGGCAAAGCCAAATAAGATTGGCTTATAATGACTTATTATATGATGCCAATAAAGAGAAGTAGAAACATAATTTTAACTAAATACCTCATAACTTCCCTAACATGAAAGTAATGAAATATGTGGAATAGGCAATAGAGACTGTCTTATGAGATGTTATTCAATATATAAATTAATGAATGGCTCATTGTAAGATAGTCAAATCATTCCTTAGTTCTAAGAGTACATACATCGATTCATTGTGGATATGGGACTAGAATGAATCATTTAACTTGTAAGTAGAACATAGGACTAAAGGAATTATTGAACTACACAATAACAAGAAGAAAAAGTCTGAAAAATAAACTAAGTCCCCAAATAGGAGCTCTCGGGTTTGGCATGATCAAAACCTCAAAACTTCGCAGGAGTTGTTCTAAAATTATGTTGATGATACTAAATTAATGTAATTATATAGAAAATGAGTTTTTTGCTTTGAATGCATTAAAATACATCATATTCATACCACAATTCACAACTAACGAATTTGGAAAGTCTACTAAAGTCACTTTCCAGAATTGGCATGTTGTTTAGGAAGAGCTTTCCTTGATCATGCATAGCTTTATATGTATATGTGCATACACCCAAACTTAGTAAAAGTGGTGTACAAGCTATACAATTTGCTTTTTATATTGGTGCAGGTCAGAGGACAGATTGACGACATTTGTAGCGGTTCGGACTTCATTGTTTCTCTAGACCATTTGGTAGGTCCTCTTGATTTTGAGGATGCCATAGCTTAGTCTAGTGTTAGATATAGACATAGCTAGTGGATTTTTCCCTATCGATTCCCTCACAGTTTATTTTGAAGCTTTTTGTAATGAGGCCGTTTTTGGTCAACGTATTGATTATATATTCATATTCTGTTTAGAATTGATTCTTATGATAGACGGTTGTTTCGTTTATGTTGAGCTTAGTAGATGATTCAATAATGTATTAACTATATGAAGTGTATGTAAACTTCATATTTATAATAAGTTTTAAATTTTCTGCTAAATTAACCATATAAATTTGATGAATTCATGATGAGGCTTGTGTGCGATCTCTGAGAGGTCAATGACGCCGGTTGCGATTCAGATTCCAGAATCCGAGTTGTGACAATGATTATTAAACAAGATAACAAACATATCCAGATATGGCCTAAATTTTCAATTTATAAGGTCCATGAACGGTGCACGAGCATTAGTTAAGCTAAAAGACATAACAGAAACTTAAACATACCATAAGGAGTCCTGAATGATGTATTTGGTATGTCACTTTCACTTACTCTCTATTGGGGATAGCTAGATCTAAGATAAGTCTTAAAAATAAAGTGAGAACCCGAAGTTGATCAAATTGATCATCAATTCTCGGAAGGGTATACTTATTGTTTATAGTAACCTTGTTCTATTGGCAGTAACAAATATACACCCTAAAAGAACCATATTCATCCTCATGAATAAGACCGGAGCGCCTCAAGGTAAGACACTAGGTCGAATAGAACCCTTATCAAGAACATCTTTCTCAACTGATCTTTTAAATCTTTAACCCGATATAAAGTCAATATGTATAGCATAATGTAAATAGATCGAGTATCACGAAGAATATCTATATCAAAGGTTATTTCCCTCTAGGGAGGGACTCTAGGAAGATCATTAGGACCTTACTCACAACTAGAACAAACTAAGTAGGTTGTGTCTTAATACTAAAGTCATTTACTAAGACTAAGTGATACATGTACCCCTTGAAAAATGAATTTATGACATTAAGGTACGAAATAAAACGAACCTAAGGCACCACTGAACCACTCCTCTTCTCAATATGTATTTCATTATGAAAATAGAACTGAACTACTCAAGTTCTACAATAAACTGAGGCATAATTGGCAAGAAGCCAGTCTATACTATCAATATCATCAAAGTCCGCCAAGTCTAACTCGACTAAGCAATCTATGGTGTGCATATGTTTAAACGAATGGTATATTAACAATAAATCTATTACGTAAAATGGTCTCGCTAACAGGTATGGAAACACTAAAGGGCTCAAGAGGTTTCTTTGGAAGAATATTAAAACTCTTAGAAATAAATGGAGTTACACAATAAAGAGTCGCACCTAAAACAACAATGCATATACATCAAATGTAAAGACTTTTATCATTAAGTGACAAAAATAGGTGAATTCTCTTACTCTTGGTGACTGATAATAGATTACATTTGGTTTGGTCCTCTACCTATCCGTGAAGTACCTTCTCTAGGTACAACTCACTATTGGTAAGCCACTGAAAAAGATTTTACTATATTTTCTTCATTACCACTACCGTTCTCGTGCTTAGGTCACTCTCTCATAAAGTGACCTCTCTAAACTCAATTGAAGTAACTGGTGGAGCCATTATGACATGCTGCTAGGTTATTCCTTCCATACTTAGCACTAGTACGGGTGCACTCGACCCATTGTGCCACCCGACCCTAAGATTAAGTACGTTTACCTATGAAGTTTTGAGAGTTGTAATTCTTAAACTAAACTCTATTCTTTGGTGCAGTTTCACTAGCAGATGATAGAGAAGGTCAAGTTGGATTTTTTGTTATAAAGAGAACTGGTTCACGTTACCAGCCTTTTACTACCAAGACTCCCTACTTACTGTCTTAGCCTTCTTTGTTGAGAAAATAGTCCCTATCTCTAAACTTTTCCTCCTCAACGTGTGACACAGGGATAAAACTCTTTTTAGGTCCATGTTCCGTATCAACATATCAGCCTTGGCTTCTTTCTTGATAGACAAAACAACCCAGATATAAACAAGCACTTGTTGCTCCTCGTATAAGAAAACAACTCTGAAGCATATCGGGACAGTTGAGTGAACTTGAGATTGTAATCATGCACACTCGTGCATTCCTTCTTAAGAGTAATAAATTCTCTTACCTTTGCCTCTCTGAGCACACGAGAAAAGAAACTCCCCATGAAGGAACTTTCATACACAACCTAATTCACGATTGGTTCCCTTCAAAGTCTAATATTCTTCCACGGGTGATATTAGATCCTTGAAATACCTTTGAGTTAGTATGAAGCTAACTCTACACAATATCTGTCTTCAACATGCATCACCTTAAATAATTTTTGCAGTTCCTTCACAATGTTTTCTGAATTGTTAGTGACACTTGATCCTATAAAGTCATTAGGATTCATCATCAATAACTCACAGATCCTAGAAGTATCAGCCACATCCTGAAGAATCACGCTTTGTTTCCCACCTTTTTTGGTAACCACTTGAATCAACATCCAGATAGTATCCCAAAACTTAGCATTAGAGTCCTCCCATTGGGATTGCACTGTTGGTGCATTAGGATCCATTGATCATGGGATCAACATTTTTCCTAGTAGGATGACCTCGAAAATCACATCATGGAGGAAATATTTGAAATATACGCGCAATCATAAATTAGACGGAAACTTTTACGTATTTGAACTCTATCTCTTAAAAGTTGTGGTCTCCTAATTATAGATGTGGCGCGCTTTACACTGATAAACAGGACACTACAGACACAACTTTATAGATATCCATGGAAACTTGAACTTTGTACTCTTATTCCAACATTATCAAACCCAGAGTCTATACTCTAGACATGGCTAACACTCGAGAACCATTGTTGGTTCCCAAGATAACGCTTAGGCTGGATCATTACTGAGTAGAAGACTTAGTCAATAACAAAGGAACTCAATATGCCAAAAGAAAACTCATGTCTTGAATATTAACAATTTAAAATAGAGAAGACTTCTCAAAACACTAATGTCCATTAAGAATCTAGTTACTATGATAGAAATCTGGACAAGACCTACGACTTCCTAACAATACTAAAAGTAGATGTGTAACTCTTCGAAGAAATTTGGCTCATCAAAGAAACTCTAGATATGCAAGTGGTATCAATGGAGCATCTATTGATTACACTAATTACCTATATCTACATCATAATTGATGCAGGACAAATGGACTCGATAAATGGAACAATAAGCATGCAAAGGGAACTATAAAGCACATAGAGAAACTTGAGCTAATAAAAGGAATAGCATACTCACCTCATCTCAACTCAACTAAAGGATTTTAAAGATACTTAATCTCGGAAATACTCAACTTAGATCAATATAAAAGAAACAATATATATACAATATAAATAAATCTTTTAAAACAATGGATAGAAATTCAGTGTATTTGAAAATACTATAACCACTTGTTTGTTATTATTTGGGAGATTCTCAAACAGACAACCATCACTATGAGATAGGTGATGGTAAAATGTCTCATCCATGCTGATACAACTATCATATACCTTGTCGAAGTATAATAAATCCTCAACTAAATGGATCCAATATGATATTCTTAAAAGCAATAAGAATTTATCTAAAAAGTATGACCCTTTAGCCATAATGGCTTACATGGTTTATGAGGACTTTGAGTTGTTTAAACTCGTCCCCATATTGGTTCTCAATACTAATTCTGATAATATAACTTATGATGATATGTTTAAAAAATTTCTTCATCCTTAATGTTTGAGATTATTACTCAAAGGTTCTCTAAAAATATATAGTGCTCAAAAAATCCTCGTGAACTCATTTCAAAATCAAAGTTTACTATCGTTTTAAATGTGAAACACTTACTCTTGGAACTACATAGTTCTCTTATACTCCATTGAAAATCATGAACTCAAATATCCTCATCCTCATCCTTACTTACTCAAGCAAGTATTAAAAGTTTGTAAAAAAGACTTCTCAAAATGACTCAAATGACTTTCTTGGACATTTACACTTTAACTCGATCTTTAATTATAAATATGAATATAAGTGTTATGATTCATGATATATTTTAATTCTCAATGAATAATTAAGGTTTAAATAGTTAGTATTAACAAGAGAATGGAATCCCAAATCAAATGAACTAGTACGAAATAAAATTGAAAAGTAGTTTGACACTTTTGGTGCAGGGGTTGTGCGTCACGCCAGGACTCCCATTATTGGAGGTCTTTCTTTCATACTGGTGGCATATTGGAGGCGCGGTGCCCCAACCATTTTCCAGATAGTTTCGATGAATTTTTCTTCTCAATTTGAACCTAACTTACCTAGAATCAATTGATTTTTTCCAAACTCTCTTAGATTCGTAAACCAAACATAATTAAATAAAAATATACTAAAATATTCTCCATAACAACACTCAAACTCAAACCCTCACCTTAAGAACTCGACAAACCTCATTAATAAGGAATGAAGAAAAACGCTTAAAGAAAACACATCAAGTAGCTCAATTCACGTATCTCATGCACGAATTTGATAAAGAATCTCATGATGGTGTGAGGGTGAACTAAGACATCATATGATAATTTACATACACCGAAAGGAATAAAATTTTGTCACGCATTGAGCCTACACATTAGATGTGGTCGGCATCCGAAGACCATTGCTGGCCTCGAGGGGATCATTCTCCTGGCTAGCGGAAAACCTAACTCAATAAAAAGAATCTCCATAATAACTTAAAGAAAAATAATCTGGCCAAATTAAAAACTTAAGTCTCAAAGCAAATGATTTGCGATCAAATATAAGACTCATAAGTAATTGTTTGAATATCTATAGAGCATCTATAATACTAAGATGGATGTTGGGACAGACCCCACAACATCCTATAAAATAAAGACTAAAAGAATGTAAAAGTTTCCTCTGGAATGAAAGAAGGATCACCACTGACTCTTAGTTCTCAACTAGATCAACTAGGTGTTGGGTGATGATGATCATGGTTACCTGCGTCTGCATCGGTATCAATAAATTGCATGTAGGACTATGCAAGTAGGAATGCTAACAACAACTTAAGCTTGAAAAGTGAAAGAATAAACAATTACCTTTTCTCTGCTCAACTCATGAATAACTTGAGTTAACATAAAGCAATAAGACACATTTAATATATTAAAGCTTGTAAAATAATGAAAACACTTAGTTAGTTATAGAAATTCAATAACAAACTCAACTTTACTTATATATGAAGTAATATAGTTTCTGTTGGAGATTCTCTAACCAACAACTACCACTATGAGCCTAAGTGATGGTACGTCTTACCTCACATTCCAAGAGGACCATCCTATACTTTTTCATTAGTATAAAACCTGAACTACAAAGTGGATCCACTAGTCTTTCAAAAAAAGCACTAAGGCGTAAATTAACAAGTATGACCATTCTTCCGTGAATTTTGGCTACATGGCTTATCGGGGCTTGAGTTAATATGAACTCATGTCCCCATAACGGTGCTCAATGCTACTCTCAAAATACTTAGCTCATATGTTTTTAAAATTTTTCTCTTGTTTGGGGTGATTTCTCAAACATAGATTTAAAAGCTCTCTTGGAAATCATAGTTTTCTCATTACAAAAATTAGCCAAAGTCTCGGTTGGAATTATCAGATTCCTTTGTTGCACAAAATTTGAAACATTTGTAACTCTTAGGGGATACTTAGTTCCCTTATATTTTTTCAAAAATAAACTCAACTCTTTAATTTTTACTTACTTGCAACTTGAGCCTTTAAACACAGTTAAAAAGTTCTATTAAAGGCTCTTGAAAACATTTAAGAAGTTGCTTTGACTTAGTTTTGACTTTTGCACTTGACTCTTAACTTCTTTGATTTTGATCTTAACTTTCCTTGAACTTGATTTTGAATTCAAGGTTCATGATCTCATTTTTATGAATGATTTAATGATGTTTATACTTCCTTGGCGATATAAGAGGCGAGGGGAACGAGGCTCCAAACATGAAAGACCAATTTGGGGCGCTCTGACTGGCGCAACACCCCAAGGCCCTATATACAGATATTTTCTTGTGGGGCTATGGGAGGCACGACACCCAACCCCCGCACACAGGTATTCTAGACTTTTCTCCTCCATTTTTTATCTCTAAACCCTCTAAACATCCATGGTTCTTTCCACAAAAATTTAGGATCATTAGTACCCTCAATACCCAATAGATTTAACTTGAAAAAAAAACCCGCAAAAGAAGATTCAAATCTACACAAGGCATTCAACAACCTAACAACCAAGAATTCGACAATGTTCTTCAAGAACTTCACATATTAATATGTAAACAACTCACCAATCACTAAATTGAAATTTTTTTTGAGTGAGGGTGAACTGACACAACACTAAAATATCTCAGACGAATTCAGTCACAAAACTTGACGTCCTTGGCGAATCCTTGACTTCTCTCTACCATCCTCTTCTTTTCTCTCGTCTCCAAGCCTTATACGTAATTCTTATTTTTTCCAAAATGTCTTTTTACCCAGATAAATCCTAAAGTTAATTAATTTAATTAGGTAAGGAAAACACAATTTTGTCCCTCCCGAATCCGGATAAGGCTTTCCTTAATCAGACATCCAACTTTCAAGTGACATAACTCACTCGTATGATATCCAAATCGTGCAAACTCATAGGAGTTGGGAAGATTATTCAATGATATTTCCACCCATATCCATAAGAACTTCTAAATCATCCTGAGGTGGAATTTATGACCGTTTTGAGATGATAAAAATTCACTTTCTTAACTTAAAAAAATTTCCAGATTTTCCCTTTTCTTTCCAAAAAGGATTATTTTTTGTTTCTTAGCTTATTCTTAACTATTTCAAGATGCGCGATGTTACAATATATCCCCGTTGGGAACATTCATCCTCGAATGAGATTTTCTTTCACTAAGCTAAGATTAGTATCCTCAAGTTCAACACTCAACAATCAAACAAATAACAAGATCATTACTCATATTTTATATAGTACAATGAAGAGAATTAGTACCTTGATCTACATCTCTTCTAGATTAAAAGAGATGCGGATATCTTTTCTTTATATCTACTTCATATTCCCAAGTAGCTTCTTCAACAAATTGGTTCCTCCATAGGATCTTTACTCATTCGACCTCTTTTTTCATCAACTTGTGAACTTCGCAATCTAAAAATCTGAACCAGTATCTCATCACAGGATAAGCTATCCTCAACCCCAACATTTTAAGTTGGTACATTCAATGAAGGACCGCCCATGCCTTTTTTTAACATAGAGATGTGAAACACCAGATGAACTACTTCTAGCTCTTGTGGAAGCTCTAAATCATAAGATACATTGCCAATCCTTTTGGCTATGGCATAACGGCCAATACACTAGTGACTAAGTTTCCGCTTCTTACAAAACATCAAAACAACCTTTATTGGTGAAACCTTCAAGTATACCCAATCTTCCACTTCAAACTCTGACGGCATTCACCTTACATTTGTGTAGGACTTTTGACGACATTGTGTGGTCTTCAAGATCTCTCTAATTAACTTCACTTTCTCCATAGCTTGGTGAACTAGATATGGTCCTACCAACTGTACTTCAGAAACTTTGAACCACCAAATAGTCAATCTGCATCTTCTCCCACAAAGAGCTTCGTTTGGAGCCATTTAGATGCTTGAATAAGAATTGTTGTTGTAAGCAAACTCAATGAGAGGTAGGTGATCATCACAAGGGGATGAAAGGCAGTACTTAACTTCACCTTTGAATCAAAACCTTTATGAAAAGATTTCAAGAACTGTGTAGTAAATTTAACAACACTATCTAAAATAATCAAAACTGAGACTCCGTGAAGTCTCACCACCTCCAAAATGTATAATTTGCATAATCCTCTTTCGAATGAGTAGTCTATTCTTACAAAAAGTAGGATGATTTAGTTATTCTATCAACAATAATCCAAATAGATTGATGAAATTTTTAGATGATTTTGTTATTCTAGCGAGACCTTGTCACTCCCGTGATGAAATCCATATTAATCATCTCCCACTTCTATTCCGGAATATTTATATTCTACGCTCAAACACCAGGCACTTTGTGTTCCACTTTCACTTTCTTGTAATTCGGACACTTGGCAACAAATTCAGCAATACCCTCCTTCCATTCCACAAATATACCTCTCTAAAATTGTGGTACATACTTGTGTAGCACGGATGGATGGAATATTTGGAGTTATTTTCTTCCTCCATGATCCTCTTTAGTAGCTCATCCACCATTGGTACACACAACCTACCCTTATATTTCAACACACCATCTTCCCCTTGTTCGAAAGCTAATACTCTTTGTTTATGAACATTTGCCTTCAAATATATCAAAATGGGGTCTAGATGTTTTTTTCTTTCACCTCTGACACAAGTGATGATTCAACCCCGTTTGTCACCACTATTCCTCCCTATATGGAATCCATAAGTCTGACTCCTATGCGTGCAAGTCTGTGCACATCTTTGGGTAACTCCCTATTTTCTTCCTCAACATGGGTGGTACTCCCCATAGATAACCTGCTTAAAGAATCAAAAACCATATTAGTCTTACCTGGGTGGTAAAGAATACTTGTGTATTAATCATTGTGTAATCCAACCACATCATATGTCTGAGATTGAGCTCTTTATGGGTGAACACATATTGTAAGCTCTTGTGATCAGTTAATATACCCACATGAACACTATATAAGTAGGGCCACCATATCATTAATGTAAAAACTATAGCAATTAATTCTAAGTCATGGGTTGGATGATTCTTCACATGAACTTTCAACCATCTGGAGGCATAAGCTATAACCTTTCCCTTCTACAATAGAATAAAACACAATACAACTCTAGATGCGTCATAGTACACAACAAAACCTTGAGTACCTTCCGGTACAGTAAAAATCGGGGCAATAGTAACCTTTTTTTCAAAATCAGAAAGCCTTTCTCACTAGCTTCAGGCTGTTGAAACTTAAATGTCTTCTGAGTCAACTAGGTAAAAGGAGATGAAATAGAGGAAAACCTCTCAAAAAACCTTATAGAGTAGCTATCCAAACCTAAGAAAATATTTATATCAGTTGGAGGTGAGGGTCTAGGTGAACTCTTAACTTCTTCTATCTTTTGTGTATCAACTCTAATTCCATCACCAGAAACTGTGTGGCCTAAGAATTCCACATACTTAAGAAAAAACACACATTTTTATAACATAGCATATAACTCCTTATCTTTAAAAGTCTGAAGAAATAATCTGAGATAACTAGCGTGATTATCTTCATTCCTTAAATAGATTAATATGTTATCAATGAACACGATAATGAACATATCTAAATAAGGTTGAAGACTCTATTCGCAATGTCCATGAATGTTAGAAGCGCAATGGTCAACCAAAGGACGTGACAAAAAACTCATGATGTCCATATCTGGTTCTGAATGGCATCTATGGAATATCACATTACCTAAATTTCAACTGATGGTCGACTGATTCCTGCCTTGCCAGTGGAAGGTAAGAATTTCATTGTTTATTTTGATCCATCTTATTCTAGTTTGGGTGCAGTGCTAATGCAGGAAAGGAATGTAATTTCATGTGATTCAATGCAATTGATATTGAATGAACATAAAAATCCGACCCGTGATTTGGAGTTTGCTGCATATGTATTTGTATTGAAGTAGTGGAGGCATTATTTATATGGGTTCAAGTGTGAAGTGTGCACAGATCATTGCAGTTTACAATATGTGTTTACTCAGAAAAGATTTGAATTTGAGGCAGAGGAGGTGGATGGATATATTAAAGACTATCATATTACTATTTTATATCACGTGGGAAAAAACTAATTTTATGGCTATGCCCTAACTAAAAAAGCAGAGATCATGGATAATTTAGCCCACTTACAGGTTTCTAGATGCCAATTGGCTAGAGAGGTTCAAACTCTAGCTAATGACATTATGAGGATTGAAGTACATGAGAAAGGAGGATTTTTGGGTTGTGTAGAGGCAATATCTTCTTTTCTTGACAAAATTAAGGGAAAACAATTTATTGATGAGAAGTTGAGACGAATTAGAAGATAAGGTATTGTGAGAAGAGGCTAAATATGTTATGATTGATGAAGAAGGCATCTTGAGAATTAAGGGAAGGTTATGTGTGCCCCCTGTTGATGATTTGACTAATACTATTCCTGTAGAGGCTCATAGTTTGAGGTATTCTATACATCCTGGTGCAACTAAGATGTATCATAATCTGAGACAACAATATTGGTTGAGTAGAATGAGGCATTACATTGTTCA
The DNA here is from genome assembly GCF_001406875.1 of Solanum pennellii. Taxonomy (NCBI): domain Eukaryota; kingdom Viridiplantae; phylum Streptophyta; class Magnoliopsida; order Solanales; family Solanaceae; genus Solanum; species Solanum pennellii. The sequence goes on along the minus strand of NC_028648.1, from coordinate 74,228,246 downwards.
TTTTGTTTTCCAATGTCCGAATTGTCAGCAGGTAATGTATGAAAACCAGGGTACACTTCAGAGAATGCCCATTCGTGGTTGGTCTACCAAATACATTCGGTAGGTTTTATTCTATTTGGGTACTTGTTGATAGGTTAACTAAGTCTGATCACTTCATTCTGGTCAATATAAAATGCAGAGAAGTAAATCAAACTATATATCTTTGAGATTATTTTATTGAATATAGTTCCACTTTCCATCATATCAGATAGAGGTACACAGTTTACTTCTATGTTCTAGAGGACCTTACATGTTGAATAAGGTACTGGATTGGATCTTAGTACTTCATTTGATCCTTAGACTTATAGACTCGTTAACTTACAAATTATGCAAATATACTTAATAGATTGGAAAAATTCAAAGGCATTGAGGTAGGGAAAAACAATGGAGAAGTTGTTTTCTTGACTTCGATTCTTCGGTGAAGGTGGGTTATGATTTATTTCTATTTTATGGATAAACACTGAATAGCGATTGATATGTATTGAGTGATATTGTGCAGTTTCCTATGTACTTGATTTTGTGGTTGTATAGCTTGGTTTTATGGTTAGTGGTTGGCCTAAAATTCTTAGACCATTGAATTTATAATCTTGAACCCTCTCAATCGAAATGATGTGTCGAATAGAAGGCTTGATGATATAAATTCATAAGGTAATTTTATCGGAGTGTCACGTTCCAACACGGTATTTTTGGATCATAGTGTAACGTTTCGACTCGAAATTATTTGATCAAAGTTCACGTACCAACATGGTATAATTGGATTGGAGTGTCACGTTCTGACACGATGAAATTAAAGGAAATGAATCTTGAATTAACTTAATATACTCAATCTCAAAGAACCAATTTCCCAAATGAGTATGGTATGGAGGCATGAGTATCCATATGTGTGCTTGATATTGTGATTGATTGTATACCTACTTCGGTGTTGTTGTAACTCGTTCATGTTGTTTGTTGCTTGCCACATGCAAAGTATCATAGTTGATTTTATACTATTATTCATTATATATTAGTATTAATTGTGGGTTGGCCGGTGATATCTACTCAGTACGTGTTTCTTGTACTAACCCCTACTTGTGTTTCCTTCATTTTTCTTTTATGGACTGCAGCAAGTGTACCATAAACTTCGACTTGCCCTCAACTCTATCTAGTCTCCAGCACCTCAGATTTTAGGCTGAGCTATTCCTTCTAGCTCGTGCTGGATTCTCTCAGTCAGGGCATGATGTCCTTATATTATTGACATGAACCTTTTTGTTTACTTATATGGGTGTCACTAATACTTTACAACTGGGTATTTTAAGATTAGATGTCCTTGATGTGACGACTTTTTTATTTTCGGATAATAAGTGTTAGACTTTAGATGTTATTTGAATGGTTACTTTAATAAGTTTTGATCTTCCACATTTTATTGATAATCGTAGTTGAATTATTTATATGAGTTGGGGTTAGATTTCTTGGTTCGCCCACTTAGCAGGCTAAGTGTGGGTGCCACTCACTAATCATTTTTGGTCGTGACACTTAAAACAAAAATGTGTATTACTTATTAGGCCAATGGAATAAAAGATTTCACCATTCTTGGAGAATGCAGAGAAAATGGTGGTAGATTTTATAGTGTTCTTTGTATTGAGCTAAGAAAGAAGACAACGATGAGCAACGTAGGTTCAACAATTATATTTAAATGATTTTATTTGATGAATATATCAATTTAGTATACATCTGATTTTAAAAATAATGATCACATTAGTTGCATAAATAAATATGTGAATGAAGAACAAAATTTTTGAAATTGTACATCATTCATTCAATAATAGAAGATCAGACCCTTATTTTACCTTAGTATTTATCATCCTAGATTTAATTTTGTATACATTATGTTCAAGTTCTAATGTATTTTTTTCTTTTTTTTTGGATATCTAGATGAAGTATGTGTTGTCAATTGTCAGCTTCAGTTGTTGAAAAATCAATTTGTGTCAAATTGTCGCTCACTTTTTTTTTATTAATTGAACTATAATATGAACTATTTGACTAGTTTTGAGTTTTATCTCTCTCATTCAAAACCCCAATAATAAAATTTTACAGTTTTATTGTAACAACATGTTCCCATCATTATGAAAAAGGAAATGGGGAAAGAATTTGGGCCCGAAAACTTTTGTATAGTAACTTGGAAATTTTCGCCTAGGCTAGACATCAATTAAATCAAAGTTAGTGGAGGTTTAGGGAAATTTTGTAATGAATGGGGGGGGGGGGTTAAATATGAATTTGATCACATGACTAGATAACTAAGACGTTAAGGAGCCGGTACGACATACGTAATCGAATGTGGGTTATTACTACTCCAAAAACATATCTTACCGTGAATGATAGTTTTAGAAGGTCAAGATTTGAAGGTGTGTTGCAAAATGGATTCTTGGAACTCAAATTTCAACTTTTTGTCTCTGTACAAGCCGGCAGGGCAGGGTTATTTCCGTTAGGAGGTGGCTACTATCATAGGTTGGGTCCTGCTGTGACTGGACAATCACAACTTAAATTGGAGAAAAACCCCAAAAATGTTATTTTCCTTAAAAAAAACTTTGTCGGGAGAGGTGAGGGATTACCCAGGGAAGTTTCTTCAAAGTTATCGATTACTTTTAGAGCTAATGGCAAGATTATTATCCCCCAAATAAATTTTTTGTCTGTAAAACTTAGAATCTTTTGTGATTCTCATTGGGGGGGGGTTGAGTTTAATGTTGGGAAAAACCTTAATTGAACATTAGGATCTTGTGTTTGTCCATGGAATGATAGTTTGATTATTATATGGGTAAATAGGGCCTTATTTGTTGATCCTTGTTAACTACTTATTTTTAGACCAAGAACAAGCAGAAAGAATTCAGAAAGGATCAAGTGTGTTAGGAGCAAGCTTAGTTTCGAGGTAAGTGATGGTTTGATTTACAACTTGTGTGTTATTTTAACATTTCAAAAATTGAAATAAGTAGGAAGAAGTTAAGAATTGAAAATAGTCAATTTTGGAAAGAATATAAAAATCTGGAAAAATTGCTAAGTATGTTAAGTCCAGCTTTGTTCAACTTAAAATGATCATAACTCCTAACTACAGATGATTTAGGTGTGTTTCCACATATATTAGAAAATACCGTTGAATTACTTTTCCAACGCCGCCGAGTTTGAGAAAATTTGAGTTCGTATTAGGGAGATATGTCCTTCAGAAGTTGGGTTGTTTTGATAAGGAAAGTTCAATCCGGATTTTAAAGGGGTAGTTTTTTTTTTCCTTACCCTATTATTTGAAATTTTTTTGTGGTAGTTTTCTAAGGTTCATGTAAGTTTATTCTATTGAAAATGAGTTACGGTTTTAAAAGAAGAGAAAAGAAGAGGAGAAAAGAGAGGAAGAAGAAAGAATTGTCGAGTTCTTCAAGAATCACTTGTGCATTTCGTCATGGGGTGATCCCTGATGAGTACATGATTTAGACTCATTACGGTTTTATTTTAATAGATTTAGTGTCCTCGAATGCATATTTTTTGCCAAAAACTTATATAAATCCTTAAATTTCAAGTTTATGGATGTACGAAAAAAGTATGTGCACTATTGAGCTAAAAGGAACAAGGCAACTGAAAGACTGATGAAAACAAGGCCTGACGATCGCCTAAAGCATTGGATTATTTTCCGAATGGTCATGGTCTCGCCTAATGTTCCAGCATCGCCACCCGGCGATCGCGATCTTGATTGTCGTTTGGACCCTCAAGTTTAAATAGAGGTCCTGTAAAACTCAGAGATGTAAGTGGCCACTCGACGTGTCATTGATTGGTTCGGCGAGCACGAATAGTGTCCCCGGATAGGTGAGAATTTGATGTTTTTTAAGGATAAAGGCTTAAACTTTCAAACTCTTGCACTTACTCTAACTTTTAATCTTCTAAAGTCACACATGCACTTTAGCTTTTATATTTCGGCATTTTCTACCATATTTTGGTTGTTGATTTGTGCTAGAATTTTGATTACATGATCGACAAGCATTTCAATCTTATTTTTATCGGCATAAGAGTTTCATTTTCTGAACCATGAGATTATTTTTATAGAATTTGTACTCATTTATAATGATATTATCTTGTTGAAGTGTGTTAGGCCTCTCTTATAAAACTAAGTTGTTGATTGCCAGTTTTAATTTGAAATTTTTTTCCGTAATGTGTATATTGTTAAAATTCTGTAATTTTGCATTTTGAAATGAATTAAATCTTGTGGGGTTATGCTTGCATGTTTATTAATCTTGTTAGGTGAAGTCTTAGTAACCCACATTTATGCCGAAAGAAATAATTTGCCCAATGATACAACGGGTGACGTCATTCTTATTGGTAAAGGTCCTTAATTGGCCAAATTTGGCCAAACCGAAGTAGCTTCATATCATCATTTATGGACGATGAGCACTTCATTCAATGAGTTACATAAGCTCACAATTTATACTTTTAGAGCATGTTGGGACTTGTTCCAATGAATGGCATGCCCTTGGATATGGATTCATTGAATTACTTTAGATCTGCTTAAGTTGTCATTTCAATATTTTGGCTATATATGATTGGTATAAAAGTAGTATTGGCCTAAGTAATTTGGAAAAGATTTCGTAGCCATCTTCGTTGGCACAAGCCAAAGTTACATTCATTCATGTTTAATTTTATATGTATTAACCATTAGCCAATCTTTTAATTATTTAAAGACAATATTACAGCCAATTCCATTGAACTTGTTGGATAATGTTTTGTTAGCCATTTTATTGGCATAGCCAAACATTCACTCAAGATGTGATTTCATGGAACCATTAGACAATTCTATTACATATTTTCGAGAAAACGTTGTAGGCAAATTTATTGGCATAAGCCAAACTTTCACTACACTTGAACTTTTAATCTTTGATTAACTTATAAGAACAATTCAATGCATAGTTTGGCCAAGCTATGAAGTTATTTTTGCTTTATAGATTCATGAACTAGTTTATTTTGATTATGATTAATTTTAGTATTCTATTTGATTCTTGATGAAAGTTATAACTACTTGTTTTATCGAAAAATAATTTGGAAAGAGTTTGTTTATTTTAAAGATATTTTCGACTTTTAGGAATCGCCACTTAATTTTTTAAGAAAAATTAAGAAAAACTCGTTTCCAAACAACTTAAACAGAAAAATCTTTTTGGAAAACATTTTTTAGGGTTCGGGATTCTTATTAGCGTCTTAGGAAGGTGTTGAAGGCACCTAAGACGCTCCGCTTAATACGGTTTTCTGGCGATTAAAAATTTGACTATTTTTAAAAGACTTTGCGAATTCCATTTAAAGTTAAACTTCTAAACTTTAGCTCTAAGAGAACTTTCGAATTTAAAACATTTATCGTTTTAAAATTTCAATTTTAGATTTAAGTTTTGATAAAATTAAAGGCGTTCGACGGGGTTTGGAGTTTTCTAACCCTAACTAACGACATTCAAGCAAACATGTAAATGAATAGTAAAGAGAGAAAGAGAGAGAGAGAGAGAGAGAGAGAGATTTTGGGTCCAATTTCGGATTCTGTTTGCCTTGACCGAAAATTGGACCCACCTGCTTTTGGGTTTTTTAAAACCCAGTATAACCTGTCCTAATCTAAACATACATGGATAAATAGGGAAGTAAAGACAAACAAGGGCTTATGCCCATTACAAATAAATATACTAAATATAAAGAAAATCAAGGAGTCTACTAATCCGCTTCTTCAAATTCTTCTGTCTTCATGGCATTTGACTCTCGCATGTTTGCCTTGACTCGATGGAAAGAAGTTTTGAGCCTTTATGGCTCCCTCTTGAAATGCAAAGAGGGGAAGGAAAGTTCACAATGAACTCATATGAATTGGCATGCAAAGAAAAAATTAAGAAATTAGAATCGCTATGGCAAAATATTTAATGAAACACTACGACTAACATGTACTGTATTAAATAAAGTAATACTAACAAAGAGAATAAACAAAGTTGTCCAACAACAATTTTTAAAGAAAAGAACATAGAGATTCTGAATCCAAGACGTATATCTCATAAAATGAAACCCCACCTACCACAGTTTCCACGCATGTTAAGAAATACTGTGAAATAAAATGATACTCGAAAGTAGGGGTAAACTAAGAAGAATTAAGCTTAAGAGCAGACATGCTCATCTTCTTGCTCAAATAGAAAATAAAACCCTATCAAGCCAAACATATTGTTTAAAAGTATCAACACATGGCTCGCCAACGACTTATTGTTCACTTATTCAATACAAGACCATACTATCAAATTGAAATCACATTGACTAAACTTGTTCTAAGCATAAACAGGTTACTGAAACAAACAAGTCATCTTATATAGAAAATCAAATCAATTCCATACGAACATTTAGTATTCTAATGACATTATGCGACAACAATAGAAGCCAAAAAAATGCTTGTTTTATATGCATGGGCACAAGACAGCAATGTATCTAGGAGAAGGACAAATGCAATTACACCTGCCACAAATAACCAGAACTATAAAAGGAAATGATACAGGAATTGCAATAAACTTCTGCTTGTCATTATCATAGAAATGTAAAGGGTAGGTCATTCACTAATAGCACATACTAAAGGGTAAATAACTACAGGATTTGTTTTAAACATTATACCATATCTGAAAATTTACTAGAGTCCTCCGGCTACCATTCTCCTTTAGTATTATCATAACAAGAGAACAAATGAAAACAATGAAGCTCCACAAAAATAGGCTCATCACACAACACTTAAAGTTCAAACAAAATGCAAAGAGAGAAGTGATATAACCTTTATCTAAGCAACGAAACAGGGACGATGTGAGCAGGGGGAGGCAACGACTTCACACACCACTCGAACACGAACGGAGCTAGGCCTCAGGCAGAATATCACTCGGAAATTGGATTCGAGAAGCAACTCGACAGCAACCCAAACAACGAGACAAAACAGGAAAAGAAAATGAAAACCAGGCTGAGTTCACTGTCGTCTATGAATTCCTTTAAAAAAACGATCTTTTGTCGAAGATAGCTCTCGCAAGCTCTCTCCTCGTATTTTCAACCCCAGGTTTGAATTTCAAATCTCCAAATTCTATCCGATAGCCAACGAATATTCTCGCGAGATTCCAGCCTCTCAACGCAATAAAGATAAATAGAGGGCTGGATCGGCTCTTTCGTCCTTGACGAAGGACGTGTCATCATCTCCAAGAGGCGGGGTTACACAGCTGGAGATGAAGGACGATACGAATGCTATAGCCTGCTGAAATTCGTACGAAAGGCAGAAAAGGGGAAAGAGTTGTTGCGAGAGAACGACAAAATGGACAGCTAACCACCCACAGGTTGATTCCTTCTCGTTATCAGCGCGCGTGTCGTCGCTTGGGGGAAGGGAGGAGTTTCGGGAAATTTCGCATGAGGAAGGAGAAGTGGGGGTTTTGCGCGTGGTGGAGATGGGAGTTTTCTCGCGTCTGGAGCTCTGGTTTTTTTCTGGGTTTCCGTTTTTGGGGGAGGATCGCATGAGGGGAAGGGGTTGAAGAAGGAAGGGGCTGGGTCGGGTAAGGAATGGAATTGGGTTGGGTTGAGAGGAATTGGGCCTACGGAATGGGCTTGGGATTAATTTATGGGCTGGGAATAGTTATTAGTTGGGTGGTTGTTTAAAGAAAACGTTTGGGCCCGGACATTAATTCGTGTTGGCCTGGGAATTTGGAAAAGGAATTAATTTGTGGGCTGGGAATAGGGAGTAAGCTTGGGCCAATAGGAACAAAAGGGAAGAGGCCCAGATTTGGTTTTTGATGTGTTTAAAGGGAAAATGGGTTGGATTAAATGAAAATGATAAAATTTGGTTGAATTTTAAACGAATTTGTATTAATTAATCAACGAGCCTTTTTTTTGTTTTATTAATATAATTATTCAGAATGTAATTATAATTTAACTAAGCTCAGATGTTTACTAAGATTAAAATACTTTTTTGAGATGGTTTTTGAGTAATCATGAAATATACTAATTATATACATAACTATGTTAATATATATATTATCTAAAGTTATGCTAAAAGTATCCGAAGTAACATAAAATCCACGTATTATATTATTTAATTTTCGTAAAATTTATAAAACTAATTAATTTAAAATGTTCGGAAAACTTACGCAGCTCGATAATTCATTTATGCCGACGCGGGTCAAAATTGGGTGTCAACAACTGTCCCTCATTTTACTTGGGTTGATGCAAGCAACTCGAGGAAAATGAAATTGACCAAACCAATTTTGACCAACCCCATTCATTTTTTAAAGGAAGGATTCGACAAAGGGTTTAGGAATTACGGCCGAACCCTTGAAACGGGTTTCCTACATATCTCGGGCTATATGAGAATTCAGGCCACTTGTAGTTCGATAAGCTTGATTTAACGCACGACTTTGAAAGAATTCAAAAGCCACCTCGATACCGAATTATGAAGGTATAGAAATGCTCGAGAATAGAATTGGAGAGCGAATGTTGGAATGCAGCCGAGTTTTAACATTGAGCCCGCCTACATATCCTTAATCCTCAGGAATCAGGCTGTGTGTAGTTTGACTCGATCGATTGAAAGGAAATCTATTATGCCAGATAAACTTCGATTTTGGATAAGTGACAAATTAAACGAGTATGAAAAGGATGCTTGTAACCTCTTAGCCATGAATGTGGAGCTCTTCAGATCCATAGGTAAGAACTTACACAGACATAATTTCCAAAGCTCTTGGCGCATTGTCACTCAGATTGGAAACTTGTTTCCTATAAATCGAAACTGACGAAACTAAAGAAAAACCCACATGCTCCGATATGGGTGGTTCGATTGTGGTGGAAGTCGCTCCTCTGCTCGCGTCCTAAGAGTTTGACATTCCTCTTTGGACTGTATCGCAGTTCGCTGCTAAGAAAAAGTTCCACGTTGTGCTGCATCCTTTTTGATGTCGTCCGCACTTGTGGTTTTTTGGAGAATTCATCCTTTTGGATGCTCTCGACAAAGACTGTGATAAAACTCATCAGCTTAAAAAATTCAATTAGGATGGGAGACAGTGTCTTTTTTACCATGTCGACACTTCATTGTTCTCCTCAACATTTGACGTCGACTCGATCGGTCTGACGTCAAGCAAATAAAGCTTATGCCTTGTGCTTTGCAATATCATCCTCAATGTATTCTATACTTCACGTCGAAATAAATAAATAAATGCTGATGTGATATTGATGTTTCTTTTGTCGTCATCTTCGATGCTCTTCTTGATGTTTGCTTATATCAAAAATAAAAGAATGCAGTTGAGGCCGATAGATTAATATTGCTCTTGGGATACACGATTTCCCTTTCTTTATCCGTGTATGTCCTCTTGCGGGGCATGAATATCTTCCCGCGATACATAAATTCCTGCGAGGTATGAAATCTTCTCGCAATGCATAACTTTCAGCGAGGCATGAAATCTTCTCGCGGTGTGCAAATTTCAATGAGGCATGGATTCTTCTCGCGATGCATAAATTTCGGCGAGGTATGAAGTCTTCTCGCGATGTATAAATTTGACGAGGCATGAAATCTTCTTGTGATGCATAAATTCCAGCGAGGTATAAAGTCTTCTCATGATGTCTAAATTTTCAGCGAGGTATGAAGTCTTCTCGTGATGTATAAATTTTGACGAGGCATGAAATGTTCTTGTGATGCATAAATTCCAGCGAGGTATAAGGTCTTCTCGCGATGTCTAAATTTTCAGCGAGGTATGAAGTCTTCTCGTGATGTATAAATTTTGACGAGGCATGAAATCATCTCGTCGTGCATAAATATTGACTCGCGATGCATGATTTCCGCTATGCATGATTTTCCGCGATGCATGATTTCTGCGATGCATGATTTTCTGCAATGCATGATTTTCCGCGATGCATGATTTCCGCAATGCATGATTTTCTGCAATGCATGATTTTCCGCGATGCATGAATACTCATATCGTCTCTGTTGATGATAACGCAAATACGAACTCCAGATAATATATCGCCTTGATCGATAATAATGATAATAAAATAACTATCCCCTCTTGGGTAATGCGTTGTCTTGATTGACAATAACTATCTTGCTTGATAATGTAATGCAAATAACGTCTTTTACGAAAATCGTGAAATCTTCGTTGAGATTCCTGTTTGGTTCACCTTTGAATCTGGCTAGACACTCTTTGTAAATTTCATATTGTTGAAATTGCTTGAAATAAACAAATCACATTCCCAAGTTTCTGACATAAGCGATATAAAATGCTTCCTGTTCTCAGTAAAATTACTGATTTTGGGGATAGTTTTCTCTTCTTTGGAGTTCTCTGTAACGAGCTAGCTAGCTCAATAATTATCCAACTGTAACGAGGTTGATGCTTGATAATAGTCCAACTGTAATGAGGAGGATGACTCGATAATATTCCAACTGTAACGAGGTGGATAGCTCGATAATAGTCCAACTGTAGCGAGGTGGATGGCTCGATAATAGTCCAACTGTAACGAGGTGGATGGCTCGATAATATTGCAACTGTAACGAGGTGGCTCGATAATATTCCAGCTGTAACGAGGTGGATGCTCGATAATGTTCCAACTGTAACGAAGTGGATGCTCGATAATATTCAAACTGTAACGAGGTGGATGGCTCGATAATATTCCAACTGTAACGAGATGGATGCTCGATAATAGTCCAACTATAACGAGGTGGATGGCTCGATAATAGTCCAACTGTAACGAGGTGGATGGCTCGATAATATTCTAACTGTAAAGAGGTGGATGGCTCGATAATATTCCAGCTGTAACGAGGTGGATGCTCGATAATGTTCCAACTGTAACGAGGTGGATGCTCGATAATATTCCAACTGTAACGAGGTGGATGGCTCGATTCATATACAATTTTGACTTTATCAATACTATCACCTGCAAAGCTCAACACCAAACCTTAGTATCGATGATGAAGTAGAGAATAAAAGTAAAGTTGAGGAACTAGATTGAGTCATTTGGCTTATCCAGATTAGGCTATGATGAGTCCAACGGTAACTTTGATCATGACTCCTAACTAGCAATCCTCCCGCACTTTGCTTCTTGTAACTTTGAAAGAATCTATCAGTGTTCGGCCTTAATATTTCTGCAAGATAAAAAGAAACTTGTTTATAAATCACCTGAGGCAATATAAAGAAATAGAGATAAAATGAGATGGAAGATTTTCTAGGTTTTGTTGATGAGTCCACAATGGGTGCAATGACGCCTTTTGTCATTCTTGACAGCTTTATATCACCATTTTTGTGACTTCAATGTTCCTGCATCCAAAGAAAAATTATTAGTTTGAAGGACTGATCTGTGTTGGTCTTGTCTCCATGCTCCTTCTTGCAGTTGGCTTACACGCTCGCCCGTCCTTTATATGACATATTTGATGGAATTTTCGAGGACCCTCCTCAAAAGATTGTCCCGGTCTACAATATAGAATAACTCTCATAATTTGCTCTGTTAACTCTGAGGTTACTCATTCTGGAATTTTGAGGCCCCCCCTCAAAATTTTTCCCAGTTTACTTCAATAAGTAACACATGACATTTGTGGAATTTTTGAGATTATCTCAAAAATTCTGTCCCAGTTGCAAACTAGATTATCGTAATTTTGAGATCCATCGAAGTCTAACTCCGAAGAATTTTGGTCTTCTGTTTTGACTTTAAAGAAATCAAACTTCAAATGAATTTTTTAGATCCTCTCCAAAATTCTGTCCCAGTTTCCATCTTGAAGAGAAATGGAAATCTTACTGGGTATATGACCGAGCCATTGTGGCGCCTATGTATCCCATTGGAGCAGGAATCAGGTCAAACGTAGTTCCCCCACAAGGATTAACCAAAATAGGAAGTTTTGATAAAGAAACGACCGAGGCCGACATAGGCCGCCTACGTATCTCATTCTTGAGAAATCAAGTCGAACGTAGTTCAAACAAGAAATATGCGACACATTTTCAAAAGAAAGGTAACAAAACTTCACATGCAAAATTTGGCCAATGTTGGGCCTTCTTCTTCTCGAATGAATATCTTCAAATGACTCAGTTCAGAAATGTCTTGTACTCACTCTTGAGAATCCAATATGTCATCCATTCAGGTGGTTTCCTCAATATTGATCAAGTTGTTGTTGATCATGTTTTGTATCTTGTGCTTCAGAGTTGAACAATTCTCTGTGTCATGTCCAACGGCTCCTGAATGATAAGCACATCTGTGGTCAGCTATGTAAAATTTTCCCGAAGGATTGGCTGGTCTTCCTTCTATAGGATAGAGCATACCCATTGCTTTCAACCTTTCATAAAGTTGAGTTTGAGATTCCCTTAATGGTGTAAATACTTAAGGAGCCTTTCTGAATTTAGGGCGAGGAAATTTTTCCTGATTGACATTATGGTTTTGATATTTCCTTTGAGAAGCTGACCTCATATGAGTAGCCGTGATCATACTTAGCTCCTCCACTTTTCCTTTTGATTTATCCATATCAGTAATTCTGGCAGATTTTCCATTAGATCGCAATGCGGTAAATTTTGTGAGCTTTCCAGTCTTGAAACCATCTTCCAAAGCTTCTCCCACTTTGACAATCTCGACAAACTTTTATCCCATCATACACAACATTCTTTCATAGTACTCAGGCTCTTGAGTACGAATGAACATTCCAGTGATCTCACGTTCGGACATTGGAGGTTGAACGCTTGCGGCCTCTTTTCTCCAACGAAAAGCGTACTCTCGATAATTTTCTGTAGACTTCTGTTTGATCTTCTCCAAGTAGTAGCGATCTGGGGCATCTTCTACGTTATGTCCAAATCTTTCCGTAAATCCTTTGCGAGTGCATTCCAACTTTTCCATTGTTTCAGCTCCTGTGATGTAAGCCACTCCAGTGCTTCTCCACTTAGACTTCGACCGAAGAGACGCATCAATAATGCTACGTTTTTGCCAATTCCCAGGAGTTGATCACAATAAACTTTCAGATGTGCTAAAGGATTTCCTGTTCCGTTAAAAGTGACAAACTTTGGCACTTTGAACCCTTCTGGGAGGTCGAGATTCGGATAGATGCATAAATCCTTATAACTCAATCCATCGACTTCGGAAATATAGTGCAACTCCTTCATGGCTTTCCTGATCTCTTCTTTCATATTCACCTTGACTACCTCTTCTTTTGACCTCCACTCTCTCTCCTGTTCCTTATAGTGATCAAGCTCGGAACAATTGGCATAAGGTTCATTTGAAGTTGGGATTTGGAAAGTAGTCTTTTGAGGTATGGGTGGAACAATGGAGGGATTCTGGGTATAATTTTGGGGGAAAGTTTGAAGATCGGTATTTTGGTTTTGAAGATGGCGGAAGGTTTGAGCATTGTTCATATTTTGTTTTCAAGGGAGATGGAGGATTTGAAGGTCAATGTTTTGAGGATGATGTGGTGCTTGACACGATGTGGTGGTGTGACGGGGATTGGGGGTAATTAAGTCAATGGTTGGAGGATTTTGAGTGGAGTTAGAGAGAAAGTTCTGAACCTGTTCCGTGCTTGGGGGAGGAAAGTGGAGTTGAGGTCTTCCATCTCTTGGAGGGTTGAAGGATGAAATTTGATTAGGAAAATCTTGCATTCTTTGCATTTCGACCCTCATTTCGGCAATCTGTTGCATCAACTGCATAATCAATTCATTTTTATTAGCGGCGGCGGGTTGAGCCACGACAACATCATTCATGTCAATCTCATCATTGTTATCCCCCATTGTTGTCTTTTCTTTTTGCAAATTTGATCGGGGAAGGAATCTTTAGGGGCCTTAGCCCTCGTGAAATACGGATGATCAACCAACTTATCAACACAGATCAGTTTCAAATACCAGACAAATGAAAAAACTCAAAAGACCAATATGTTAGTGCCTGGAGGTGGTAAATAATACAAGATATCACATATAGGTGTAAACACATACGAGTTGCTTTAATCGGAGATAAACTGGCTCATCAATATGGAGAAAACAATATAGAAAAATGACCAAATAGACAGGAATTTATCTACTTGACTTTGGGATTTAGTGAATAAAAATGTCGACTTAAGTCGAGACAAAGTTGACGGTATCTTTCATTACCGTACTTTGATTTTTGATTGAGATGTAACTCTAATTTTTCTTGTAAGAGTCGAAAAAGATAAAATTTCTCAAAATTCTTTTGATTTGAAATGATGAATCTTTTCTGATATGAGAGTAGTACTAAAGAAAGAAAAATGAAGTTCAAAATTATTTTTTTTAAGGAAACTAAAGACTCGAAGAGTATTTGGACGCACTTTTGATAGTGACTTGATATTTGTGCTTAGGGTATCTAAAAGTATTTGAAGAAGAGTGAGCTAGAATATCTCTAGATAAAACAACATATCCACATAAGCATTTATAACAAATATTACGCGTTCTAAAAAGATATGTGACCCTTTTGTGCCAAGGGTAGGCCTAGCGATTTGAGGGATGTATACGTCATTTGAAATATTTCATTGCTCCAAAACTCAAATTTATACAAATTTTATGAATAAAACTTAATGAGGATACATAATAGGGAAAGGTATACAAAATAATCAGTCCCACGCAGGGGTACGACCCTAAACTATGCCTCCACGAAAGTTTTTTTTTTCGTAATCTTCGGGTGCCAACATCTTTGGATGGACCAGTAGCTTTTAAAGCTCTTTCGTTAACTTATACAAACTATAATATAATCCTTACTCTATGAGACAATGATTTTTTCTCAAACAACTATACATCCTTCAAATTTAAACACATAAGTATGAACGTCCATTTAGGCCGTGGGCCGTTTTGGACTCAAGGTGGTCTTCTAATGGGTCCAACACGCCATGGGTATTGGGTCATCTTAGGCAAATGCGCTATTTTTGGGTTTTGGTTTAGCTCTATCATAGGTTTACTAGAATTATTTTCAAATTGACGATTACCTGAGTAGGACAAACGTCGGGGTGGAGCTACCAAACAACGTCGGATGATCGCATTCCGACTATTTGTTTGATACTCCCAAATGATTTCTTGGGTACATCTGAAGAAAGCCGCGGTAAGCCGCGTAACTTCCGTTTCCTAATGCAAACTATTTGCCGTTTGGCGGAAGTATGCCATGAAATGCAATTCTTCAAAAACTAAAGTAATTAAGCAAGTAAACAGTTATCGCAAATAGTCAAATAAGTTAATGTTAGGCTTAGAATCCTCCGAATACTCCCCAGCGGAGTCACCATTCTGTTTTATCAAAAAATAATTAGGAAAGATTTTGTTTATTTTAAAGATATTTTCGACTTTTAGGAGTCGCCACTTAATTTTTAAGAAAAATTAAGAAAAACTCGTTTCCAAACAACTTAAACAAAAAAATCGTTTTGGGAAACATTTTTTAGGGTTCGGGATTCTTATTAGCGTCTTAGGAAGGTGTTGAAGGCACCTTAGACGCTCCGCTTAATACGGTTTTCCGGTGATTAACAATTTGACTATTTTTAAAAGACTTTGTGAATTCTATTTAAAGTTAAACTTCTAAACTTTATCTCTAAGCGAACTTTCGAATTTAAAACATCTATCGTTTTAAAATTTCAATTTTAGCTTTAAGTTTTGATAAAATAAAAGGCGTTCGACGGGGTTTGGAGTTTTCTAACCCTAACTAACGACATTCAAGCAAACATGTAAAAGAATAGTAAAGAGAGAGAGAGAGAGAGAGATTTTGGGTCCAATTTCGGATTCTGTTCGCCTTGACCGAAAATTGGACCCACCTGCTTTTGGGTTTTTTAAAACCCAGTTTAACCTGTCCTAATCCAAACATACAAGGATAAATAGGAAAGTAAAGACAAACAAGGGCTTATGCCCATTACAAATAAAAATACAAAATATAAAGAAAATCAAGGAGTCTTCTAATCCGCTTCTTCAAATTCTTCTGTCTTCATGGCATTTGACTCTCGCATGTTTGCCTTGACTCGATGGAAAGAAGTTTTGAGCCTTTATGGCTCCCTCTTGAAATGCAAAGAGGGGAAGGAAAGTTCACAATGAACTCATACGAATTGGCATGCAAAGAAAAAATAAAGAAATTAGCATCGCTATGGCAAAATATTTAATGAAACACTACGACTAACATGTACTGTATTAAATAAAGTAATACTAACAAAGAGAATAAACAAAATTGTCCAACAACAATTTTTAAAGAAAAGAACATAGAGATTCTTAATCAAAGACGTATATCTCATAAAATGAAACCCCACCTAACACAATTTCCACGCATGTTAAGAAATACTGCAAAATAAAATGATACTCGAAAAGTAGGGGTAAACTAAGAAGAATTAAGCTTAAGAGCAGACATGCTCATCTTCTTGCTCAAATAGAAAAGAAAAACCTATCAAGCCAAACATATTGTTTAAAAGTATCAACACATGGCTCGCCAACGACTTATTGTTCACTTATTCAATACAAGACCATACCATCAAATTGAAATCCCATTGACTTAACTTGTTCTAAGCATAAACAGGTTACTGAAACAAACAAGTCATCTTATATAGAAAATCAAATCAATTCCATATGAACATTTAGTATTCTAATGACATTATGCGACAACAATAGAAGCCAAAAAAATGCTTGTTTTATATGCATGGGCACAAGACAGCAATGTATCTAGGAGAAGGACAAATGCAATTACACCTGCCACAAATAACCAGAACTATAAAAGGAGATGATACAGGAATTGCAATAAACTTCTGCTTGTCATTATCATAGAAATGTAAAGGGTAGGTAATTCACTAATAGCACATACTAAAGGGTAAATAACTACAGGATTTGTTTTAAACATTATACCATATCTGAAAATTTACTAGAGTCCTCCGGCTACAATTCTCTTGTTGTATTAATCATAACAAGAGAGAACAAACGAAAACAAGGAAGCTCCACAGAAATAGGCTCATCACACAACACTTAAAGTTCAAACAAAATGCAAAGAGAGAAGTGATATTACCTTTATCTAAGCAACGAAACAGGGACGATGTGAGCAGGGGGGAGGCAACGACTTCACACACCACTCGAAAATGAACGGAGCTCGGCCTCAGGCAGAATATCACTCCGAAATTGGATTCGAGAAGCAACTCGACAGCAACCCAAACAACGAGACAAAACAGGAAAAGAAAATGAAAACCAGGATGAGTTCACTGTCGTCTATGAATTCCTTTAAAACAAACAATCTTTTGTCGAAGATAGCTCTCGCAAGCTCTCTCCTTCTCTATCCTTGGTTTCACGATATAAAAAAAAATTTATATACTTCGACTTGAAGAGACGCTGCAAGCTCAAAGGAGATTTTTTTTTCCGAAAATTTTCCAACTTCTGTAATCTCCTTCTGTTCTTCAAAAATCATAAAAGCCAAAGGATTTTGCCCCCAACAAAATTTCCAACTCTTTTCCCCACCCAAAATTCCGACCCTCAATTTTCCAAACCAATCGTCCTTCTACAACAAACAGAAAAGGAAACAGAATACTTTCTCAAAAATTTGTCTCAACCCTTCGTGATAGAACTCTCCAAAATTTCCCCCCGCAACTGTTCTTCTACAGACGGGAAAAGAACCAGAATATTTTTTCAAGATTTTTTCCAACCCCTAAATCTGAAAAGGGAAGAGGGTTTATATAGAGGAGCTTCCCAGACGAAAACAAACGAGGGTATCCTCGTATTTTCAACCCCAGGTTTGAATTTCAAATCTCCAAGTCTATCCGATAGCCAACGAATATTCTCGCGAGATTCCAGCCTCTCAACGCAATAAAGAGAAATAGAGGGCTGGATCGGCTCTTTCGTCCTTGACGAAGGACGTGTCATCATCTCCAAGAGGCGGGGTTACACAGCTGGAGATGAAGGACGATACGAATGCTATAGCCTGCTGAAATTCGTACGAAAGGCAGAAAAGGGGAAAGAGCTGTTGCGAGAGAACGACAAAATGGACAGCTAAACGCCCACAGGTTGATTCCTTCTCGTTATCAGCGCGCGTGTCGTCCCTTGGGGGAAGGGAGGAGTTTCTGGAAATTTCGCGTGAGGAAGGAGAAGGGGGGGTTTTGCGTGTGGCGGAGATGGGAGTTTTCTCGCGTCTGGAGCTCTGCTTTTTTTTCTGGGTTTCCATTTTTCGGGGAGGATCGCGTGAGGGGAAGGGGTTGAAGAAGGAAGGGGCTGGGTCGGGTAAGGAATGGAATTGGGTTTGGGTTGAGAGGAATTGGGCCTACGGAATGGGCTTGGGATTAATTTATGGGCTGGGAATAGTTATTAGTTGGGTGGTTGTTTAAAGAAAACGTTTGGGCCCGGACATTAATTCGTGTTGGGCTGGGAATTTGGAAAAGGAATTAATTTTTGGGCTGGGAATAGGGAGTAAGCTTGGGCCAATAGGAACAAAAGGGAAGAGGCCCAGATTTGGTTTTTGATGTGTTTAAAGGGAAAATGGGTTGAATTAAATGAAAATGATAAAATTTGGTTGAATTTTAAACGAATTTGTATTAATTAATCAACGAGCCTTTTTATTTTTGTTTTAGTAATATAATTATTCAGAGTATAATTATAATTTAACTAAGCTAAGATGTTTACTAAGATTAAAATATTTTTTTGAGATGGTTTTGAGTAATCATGAAATATATTAATTATATACATAACTATGTTAATATATATATTATCTAAAGTTATGCTAAAAGTATCCGAAGTAACATAAAAGCCACGTGTTATATTATTAAATTTTCTCAAAATTTATAAAACTAATTAATTTAAACTGTTTTGAAAACATACGCAGCTCGATAATTAATTTATACCGACGTGGGTCAAAATTGGGTGTCAACACTACTTATTCAATGCTATTACGTTCACAAGTTCATGTGGATATGATATGTTGGTACTTGTCCCATTGATTGGCATACCCTAAGTTATGAGTTCATTGATGTAGAGATTGGTATCACTTTGCATCTTTTTAATTAAGATTAATATAACCTCACACATTTTGGGAGATAATACTTTGGACATAGTTTTGCTAGTCAATTTGTTGGCATAAACCAAAGTTTCACATATGGTTGTCACTTAAAATTCATTTGTCGTAAGTAGACCTTTTTACATTCAATTACCTTATAATTATCATTCAATGAAAAGCCTATAACAGTAGACTTAACTTCATAAAAAACTCATAACAACTTCATCTTTCATGAACACAAAACTAAGCATTGTGTCGTTCCTTAATCAATGTAACTAATCACTCAATCATTCAAATTCAATCTATAGACCTCCTTAATCTTTAACAGATCAAGAACTTATAAAATCAGTTAGCACCACATACCAACAACATGTTCAAGATTACATCTATATACTTAAAGAAATGAAAACAAGGATAACTAGTGAGATAGACATTTAACAATATCAATGAGAAACAACCCTAGTTTCGAAATTTATGAGTTTGAAATTTTTGAAAAGAATCTTGGAGAAAGAATTCCATGATATAAAACTCATACCTTAAGTATAAATTAATCTACGAAGACCACCTTGAAAGAAAACTTGAAGAAACCTTGAAATCTCTTAGAACGTCTATGAACTTTCTGCCTTTTCTTTTCATTCGTTTTAGCGTTGTTTTATCTCAGTGTTTGATCGTGTGTTAAAGGTTTAGGAACTTATATTGACTCATTAAACTAAGTCTTAATAAGTTAATTAAATAAATAAATAAATTAATTAATTACTAAAAATCCCCTCCTAAATTGGCTAGAACTAGGAAATCACAACACTTAGTCAAATATGAAATTTTTCCTAAGAATTTCGTTTTAAAGCCTTTAAATTAATTAATTATATGGATAATATATTTAATTAATGGACATAGGGTAATTAATAAAGTTACCCCTAAGTCATTGGAACCATAAGTAACCCTTTTGGACCATCCTACTTTAAGTACTAGGATGTTTCTTAAATTATACTAGGTTAATGTAAAAATTTCGATTTGACCCCTTTAATTTAATTAATAAAATGAATAATTTAATTAATTATGTGAACTACGTTAAATACTAAATTAACCTTAAATCGTTATAACCATAACTAACCCTTTGGACCATCCTAGGTTAAGTACTAGGACGTTTCTTGAGTTATACTAGGTTAGTGTAACAATTTCAGTTTGAACCTTTTAATTTAATTAATTAAATGAATAATTAAATTAATAAGTTACCTAGGTTAATTACTAAAGTATCCTTAAGTCTTTATAATCATCACTAACACTTTGGACCATCATAGGTTAGATACTAGGTTGTCTGTTTCTTGTCTTAACCAAAATCTGGAATTTCCTTTGTGATTTCGGTTTTGTCCATTTAAATTAATTAATTAAGTTGCTAAATTAATTAATTAAGTAACCTAGGGTAGGTAATAAAGTATCCCTAAGTTGTTAGGACCATAACCAACCTTTTAGACAATCCTAGGTTAGTTAGCTAGTTAGGGTAGTTAGTTAGAGTCTAGAGTTAGTTAGATAGTTAGGCCCCACATGGATGGACCATCCACACATGCTGTCCCTTAACTACCCTAATAGAATTCGGTTAGGGTGGTCCCCTTCTTTGGCCAATTCCCACATGTGTTTCCCATGTGGTTGCACATGGGTTGATTGTACTTTCCTAACTAATTAATCTTGATGGCTCATTTGGGAATGCTTACTTATTGTCCCAAGGACTCTCACTATGTCCTTGGGCACTGCTTAATTTACAAGATCATTTTAAATGGTTATATTCTATGGTGCTAGTACACTTGGATGCCTAGTACCTAATGAATTGCATTGAGAATCAATACATGAGTAAATTCAAAGTTTTAGCCTAGGGTCATCATTGCAGATATAATTGTAAACAAGCTGGGATCATGTTATGCTTATTTGGGTATATATAGAAATCGGGTAACACCCCTTAGCCAATTTTCAATACAATGCCCAATATTTTTTAATATTGGGCGTTGGGATGACTATGTACCCCCAAATACGCATTCTTAAAGACATAGTGCGCTCTTCACTAGACATGTAATTTTTTGGAATGTTACAAATATCACAAGAATGAATAAGAGTCAAACATATCATAATATGCCAGAAAACTACTCACAAGTCCTTATCAAGTCAACAAGCGCAATGACCAATAAAAGCCCCATAACCTTACTCAATGAAATATCCTCAACAAGAAAACAAGACCAATGTCGAACTTTACATATCATGACATTTCGGTTTACATTTTATCATATATTAACATCATAACGCCAGCCATCTTCATAAATAAACTAATCAACATTTATTTTCAACAATGTGCCATGGTCATCATATAAACATCAGATATTATCATAACATAACCATATATAAGAACCTCCTCCTAAGACTCCCCTCAAGAAAAACTAGTGCAATGTTTAGGTAGAGTCGCATACCCATACCTAAACCAGGCTAGACCTCCTAGGTTATCCAAGTTATAGTTCAAGTCCTTTAATTCGTTTTACTTTTTGGAAATATGTTTCCCTAACCGACATAGACCACATGAGCTAGTGTGGAATCCGGTGTCATAAAATCCTACACCTAAAGAAGGCGGACTTCTTGCCAAGGTAGTACCAAAACATGAAACACAGCAACTACGTGGATCCACTAGCTAGTATTCATGTGGGGAAAACATAGTTCAAGAATTTGGAGATTCAGTTGGGACCCTTTTTATGTGCCATGCATTATAGTCTCCAATCTTATGAGTAATATAATGTTCCTACCTTCCATACCCCCTTTATCTAGGTCACTCGGTGCAAAGCTAGAGTCCCTTTTTTAAATGTTTTTAAACCTTTAATTATCAATCATAGATTAATTTATGCCATAGGCTCTACCCCATGTATAATCATCATCATGAACAACTTAATAAGAATTGCATGAGTATCAGTCCTTTCATCACAATTTATATAAGTGACGTTAAGACGTTATATTTCATAGAATATTAAGGCACATTGATAGTTTTCACCATCCTTATAGTACATACACCTTAATCAACGTCACAATATAGTCAAGATATTTCAATTCAATATCATACCACCCTATAATCTTAGTATAAGGCATACTCTGATGTAATATCATCACTTAACAACAATTAATCAAAATTGAAAATAAAGATACAGATTCTAAGACTTACCAAGTCTTCTCATAGTCTATCATCAAGGTCTTACCATTAACCCATAACTCAACCCAATTTGGGAAATAACATCATACACAATGATAACCAATAAGATAAAAAGGCCAATTGTATCTCTATAACACAATTCAACTCAAGATCACTACTTGAAACAAGATAGATAGGCAAATTTCACATTATAATTCATAACCTAAATCACATCTCAAGAACTAGAATAATAGGCATATAATTCATCTTAATTTAATCATAATAACACCAAAATTGTAATCAGATCAGCAACAAACTTAATTGAATGATCAGAATACAATATAGGCCGAGATCACTACCTAGGGTTAGGGATGGAGGACCATATTATTCAATTTAGACCAAACCATCAACAATTACCATAAACAAGTTAAATTACATGTTAATATACTCAATATAACCTAATAAATCATTAAAAACTCAATCCATAACTTCAATTTCGTAATTGGATGAAACCCATAAAAAAACTCAACTTTTGAAATCTATTTTGAAGAAAGCCTTTGAGGAGAGAGTCTCAAAGGTGAATAGAGCTCATACCTTAACGTTTGTCAACAATTTGATAGTGAATTCGTCCATCTCCATCCTCAAACCCTAATCCTTGCTAGTCTTCAATGGTGAGTTCATGTAGAGAGAGAAATAAGAGAGAAGGAAGACAGTTTATTTGAGAGTTTTCTTTAGGTTAATGAGGGTTGAGGGTATTTATAGTGGGACCTAATCAACTTAATTAGTCTCCCTTTAATACCCAACTAATCCCTAAATTACTTAATTAATTAAATAAGACAAACTTAAATTAGGCAGAAAACTCGACCCTCACAGATGAAACACCAATCAACGGGCCGTCTGTGAGTCGACGGCCATCCCCCCTCCGTCCTGCAACTCCATTGTCTTGGTCAGGGAATTTTCAGGCGAGGAGCTTCCTCCAATTGTCTATGTGCGGGAATACGGTGGCATTGACGCCCCATCGATCCACACACGAACCGTAGACTGCACCTCTGCATTTCGTTGATGAGTTCAGAGGTTGTGCGGGTGAAGGGACCTTTTCCATCAGCCTAAGTGTGGGACGGCGGTTGCATCTACGCCCCGCCGATCCACATACGGGCCGTCTTCTGTCCCATCGATGCACACTGCAGGTAGTGTTGCATCAAACTACAAAGGAACTCCTCAAGGTCCCTCGGTTGGTTCTTGGGGAGTCGTACCTGGATGTTTCAACCATGAAACCACTCAAACATCTATTATCTACCTTTCCACAAATTTTCGTACATTTTCAACTCTTAAAAGTTTCAAATAGGCTAAGGCACAGTAACATCTCTTTGAACCAACTCTTCGGATGTCGTGGACGTTCTTGGACGTTTTGGTTCTTAAACCTCCTAAATGACCTATATTTATTAAAAATGGACTTAGAAACAGTACTTAAACTTTATGAAACCTATGTTAGTCTTTACAATTTGTGTTGGATTTTCAAGGTGTTACATTATCCCCCCCTTCGGAACATTCATCTCCGAATGACAGCAAAACTCTTTTGAAGGAAGGAATAAAGTCAAGACTAGCAACCCAACCAATAAACAATATCAAATAAACATAAATCATGTCATTTAAACAAGGAAAATATCAAAACTCATATTACCACTCATAAGGCTCAAAACACTTCATCATGATGCATTTCCTTCTCACAACACTTAAGAGCTCAACATACATTACATGAGTGAATTAGCACAAAGTTCAACTTAACAACATGCTACTTATCTTTTGATAAAGACCAACCATATCAAAATGCACAACATAACTCAAAACAAGCAAAAACAAAATTTCAAGTTTTTAAGAGAAATACTACAGTAACTTCACTATAAGTTTTTCAAAAATGCATAATATGCAAAACTTCACCCAAAAATAAAGAAACTTCAAATTCTTGTCATATTTATATTATTAAAAAGAATGACTAACCTTAATTTTCGAAAAGATGAGGGTAACGGGACTTCATGTCGGCCTCGGCCTCCCATGTTGCACCCTCAACTAGATGATTTCTCCATAACACCTTTACGAAAATCACCTCTTTATTCCTTAACATCTCGACTTGCCTATCAAGAATTTGAATCGGAAATTCCTCATAAGAGAGGTTGTCCTTCACACCAAGACCCTCAATAGAAAAAATAGACTCGGTATCACCGATACACTTTTCTAAAATTAGAAACATGGAAAACCGGATGAACCGAAGCCAATTCACTAGGGAGTTTCAATTCATAGGCAACCTTGCCAACCCTTTGCAAGATTTCATTTTGACCCACATAACGAGGACTCAATTTCATTTCTTGTAAAATCTAACCACCCCATCCATTGGTGAAATTTTCAAATACACCTCATCACCTTCATCAAACTCCAAGTCCCTTCTCTTATGATCGACATAAGACTTTTGCCGACTATAGGCTGTTTGAAACCAATTCCTTATGATATGAACCTTTTTGAAAGTCTTATAAATTATCGTTGGACCAAGAAGTGATGTCTCACCCACTTAAAACCATCCAATAGGAGACCTACACCTCCTACCATACAAGGCTTCATAGAGAGCATGGATGAATGAAAAATATTCTTGTAGGGAATATCCACCAAAGGTAATTGTCTATCCTAACTCCTTTTAAAATCAATGATGCACGCCCTAAGCATATCTTCAAGGGTTTATATCATACACTACACTTGACCATCCGTTTAGGGATGAAAAGTGGGGCTCAACTTCACCGTAGTAACTTTTCTGAATGACCTCCAAAATCTAGATGTGAAATGTGCGCCCCAATCCGAACGGAATGCCTTGGTGGCACAAAATCTCATCTAGGAAGATTTTTGCATAATCCTCCGCTTAATATGTAGACTTGACGGGAATAAAGCGAGCGGACTTAGTCAATCGATCCCACAACCACCCATATGGAATCATAAGACTTTTGAGTCCGAGGTAAACTTACTAAAAAGTCCATATTGATGTATTCCAACTTCCAAGTAGGAATTTGGATCTCTTGTAGAGATCCACCGGACATTAGGTATTCGACCTTTACTTGTTGGCAATTTGCACACTTAGCGACAAAATCCGATATGTCCCTTTTAAGACCTTTCCACCAATAAATCTCCTTTAGATCATGGTACGTTTTTGTCGACCCCGGATAAATTGAGTAAAGGTACCCATGTGCTTCTTCTAGGATTCGATCCCTCAACGCATCTACATCAAAAAAAATATAATTTCTCTTGGTACCTTAAGAAATCATCCCCCTAAGGAGAATGATTTATTCAATTGTCAAGAACCGATTCTTTCAATTACAATAAGGCTAGATCAAAGTGTTGTTTGGACTTCACCGCAACCACTAAAGATGACTCGGAGTTATGATGAACTATAGCACCCCTATCCGGAGAACTCTCCAACCTCACCCCCAACCTAGACAACCTATGTACTTCCCTTGCTAGGTCCTTCTTGGCTTCTTTAAGATGGGATACACTACCCATAGTTATACGACTTAGGGCATCCGTAACTACATTAGCCTTACCGGGGGTAGAGGACACTCATATCATAATCTTTCAAAAACTCTAGCCACCTTCTTTGTTGGAGATCCAACTCATTTTGGGTAAACACATATTGGAGACTCTTATGATTAGTAAAAACATAAAAATGAACCACATAAAAGTAATGCCTCCAAATTTTCAAAGCAAACACCACGGCCTCTATTTAAAGGTCATGAGTGGGATAGTTTCTCTCATGTACCTTTAGTTTCCTAGAGACATAAGCTATCACCTTCCCATATTTCATAAGCACACACCAAACCCATTCGAGATGTGTCACAATGAACCACTAAACCCTTTGTTCCCTCCAGTAAGGTCAATACTAGAGCAAAAGTAAGCCTATATTTCAACAATTGGAAACTTTTCTCACATGCCTCTGACCACCCAAACTTTTTACTCTTTTGAATCAAAGTAGTCAAAGTAGACGCAGTGTACACGAAACCATCCACGAAACTCCGATAGTAACTCGCTAAACCAAAGAAACTCCTAATGTCAATCAGAGTCAATGGTCTAGGCCAGTTTTCACCGCTTCCATTTTCCTTGTGTCTAACTCAACTCCCTCACTAGAGATGATGTGCCCAAGAAAAGTAACCGACCTCAACCAAAACTCACACTTACTATATTTGGCATATAATTGATGTTCTTTAAGGGTTTAAAATACTACTCTGAGATGACCCATATGATCATCCTCATTCTTCGAATATACCAAGATATCGTCAATGGAGACAATGACAAAGGAATCTAGGTAATTTCAAAATACTCTATTCATTAAGTCCATAATAGCCGCCGGAGCATTAGTCATATAGAAAGACCTGACCAAGAACTCATAATGCCCATACCTAGTCCGAAAGGTCGTCTTTGGTATATCCTCCCCTCTCACCCTATGTTGATGATACTCCGACCTCAAGTGTATCTTTGAAAAGTAACTCATCCCTTGGAGTTTGTCAAATAAGTCATCTATCCGAGGGAGAGGGTACTTATTCTTAATAGTGACCTTGTTGAGTTGGCGGTAATCAATGCACATTCTCAAGGATCCATCGTTCTTCTTCACCGACAAAATTGAAGAACCCTACAAAAAATTACTAGGCCTTATAAGACCTTTATCTAGTAAATCCTTGAGTTAAGCTTTCAACTCTTTCAACTCGGCCGGAGCCATCCGATAAGGAGGAATTGATATGAGATTTGTATTCTGTTGCAAATCAATGCCAAAGCCAATTACCCGTTAGGGAGTACATGGAAGGTCATTAGGGAAGACCTACAGAAACTCACTCATTATGGGTACAGACTCGATGGGAAGGACTTCAGAGTCTAGATCTTGGACTCTTACTATATGATATAGATAACCTTATGAGATCATTTTGCATGCTTTTAGATAGAAATAATACGACCTCTAGGAATAGAATTTCCCCCCTTCAATGCAACATTGGGTTAATTTGGGAAATTAGACCTCACAACTCTTGTCCTACAATCAATGGATGCAAAACATGCACTCAGCCAATCAATACCCCATATAATATCGAAATCAAGCATATCGAGTTCTACTAGATCAACATAAGAAACTCTATTGGGCAATATTATAGGACAATTTCTTTACACACTTTTTGCAACAATCGACTCAACCACCGGAGTAGACACAATAAAAGGTTCATGCAAAATATCAGGTAAAATATCAAACTTTTTAGCTACTAGAGGTGTAACAAATGATAAAGTAGCACCGGGATCAAGTAGGGCATATACATCAAGAGAGAAAACTTTTAACATACCGGTCACCACATCAGGAGAGGTCTCTCGCTCACCCCGTGAGCGGAGAGCATAGAAGCGGTTCTTGTTTGGAGCATCACTAGAACCACTTGCTTAAGGTTGGCCATTACCCTCTTCTTGACTATTCAAGTTTGGACAATCTCTCATTTTGTGACCACTCTTTCCACAACTAAAGCAATTATCTGTCCCGTTAAGGCAGTCATCGTAGTGCTTTTTACCGCACTTTCCACAAGTTGGCTTCTCATTTGGTGAATTAGTACCTTTTCCCTTCTTGAATTTAGGGTTGGGCACCATATCACCACTAAATCTTGGGATTTGGAAGGGACTTGATTAGAAACTCGCTTCTTAAATCTAGGCTTGTCTTTTATCTCAAGCCTATTCTTTGAAGAATCTTCATCAAATGACCTTTCTCTTTTATCATCTCTACTTTTTCGCGTAGACCTTGTCTCCTCAACCCTTCTTGCATAAACCATAAGACGGGAAATATTCATTTTGTCATGGAGCATGGCTGATTGACACTCCTCTTGTAAGTCCTCCAACACCCCCATCACAAAATAGCTCATTTGCTCTCTAGGATCGGACACCAAAAAAGGAGCATATTTGGACAACTTAATGAGTGCCAAAGAGTACTCATGGACACTTTTTCCTCCTTGGCGAAGATTTATGAACTCCGTCACTTTCTCTTCCCTCATCTTCTTAGGGAAGAATCGATCTGGAAAAGCGGCCTTAAAGATCTCCAAAATCACCGGACCACTCCTCAACGGCCTATTATCCCTCCATTGCTCATACTAAGTTTGAGCCACATCCTTAGGTTGGTATGTGGCCAACTCAACCTTCTCACGTGAAGACACCCCCATAGTATACAATATCTTTTAGAACTCAATAATAAATTCTTGGGGGTGTCATCAACTTTAGACCCATAGAAAGTGGGAGGATTCATTCGAGATAAGTCCCTTAGACGAGAAGCCATAGTAGTGACTTGTTGATGAGGACGGGGAGAAATCTACCGGTTGGATTGGGACGTCATGGCTTGGGTTTGGACGATAGCGGCTTGAGCCAATTGAATGAGGGCAACCCTTATATATTCATCGGCCAAGGGTGCAGGACTGACCGGAGCTTGATCAACATTATCATCTTCTTCAAGTGGAGAAACTTGCTCACTACGGGGAGGAGATACCACATTGGCAATTTTATTTTGAAGTCTTCAAGCCGCATTCTTTCACGTGTTCATGCTTCCTATAAGCACAATAATAGGATTAGATGCAAAAGCACACTATAAGTATACTCTATTGGCACAATATAATATTTCCAAGAAAGAGAGTGATTCCTAAGCATCATATAGGTTCCTACTCAAAAGTTTGCCGCACTTCACAATTATGAATACAAACCTACATAGACATTGTAGAGAGAGAGACATAACTCAACGATATTCAACCTCATGCTCTGATACAATGTTTGTCACATTCAGGTTTACACCCTTGACGTAACCGGCATCGTCTTCCTTTTTAATGTCTAAGACTAGCCTCTTAGTCTCATGTCATTACATTTATAGGTTGAAAAATGTGGAAAAATTTAAAACATTCATCATCACTACGTTGAGGTTTACATAGAGCTCTACATACACATAATATATATTCATATCGAGTATACATAGACCCTTCGTATAGAAAGGTTACATAGCCTTCTACTTTATTTCACATACATATACGTTAAATATAGAAATAGTCTCAACAATTGTCTCATCTCATACCATCTAAAAGATTATCACAATATGGGCATAACCCTTACATCAATTCAACAAGACCGTGTATTAATCATACGAAAGTACAATATTCAATTAAAAGGAAAGGAATGAAAGACTCAATAATTTCATAACAAAATTCGTAAGCAAGAAGATGACATTGCCCTTGAAAGTTGAGGACCTACCCCACTTGGATGGAAAGAAGAATTCAAGCCTTCATTAATATCGCCTTCCAAACTCTTCAATGATCGGAACATAAAATGTTTGGGGAAAAATGGAAGAAAATGGGGCTAGTACTCCACATGTACTATGTATGGGATCTTATGCACATACACAAGAAAAACATGATAAAAGGGAGTTTTTATCAAATCATGCTAAATTACCCCTTTTGGGACTTCATGCAAAGTCAAGTAAGTCATATCAACAAACCAATCATGCTTACAATCTCAACAAGTAATACTTATCCCAACATACTTGAAAACCATGATTTACTACAACCCTAACATCAAGGAATAATATCATAAGAATGAATAATAGTTAAACATATCATAATAAGTATGACGAATACTTACAAGTCCTTATCAATTCAACAAGTGCAATGACAAAGCAAAGCCCCATAACCTTACTCAATCATGTATCCTCATTAAGAAAACATGATCAATGTCAAACTTTACATATCACGGCATTTAGGTTTACATTTTCATCATATATTAACATTACAACCCAAGACACTTTCATAAATGAATTAATCAACATATAGTGTCAATAATGTGCCATGTTCATCATATATACATCATATAGTATCATAACATATAAGAACCTCCTCCTAAGAAACCCGTCAAGGCTAACTAGTACAATGTTTAGGTAGAGTCCCATACCTCTACCTAGACCAAGCTAGACCTCTTAGGTTATCCAAGTTAGAGTTCAAGTCCTTTAATTCATTTTACCTTTTGGGAACATCTTTCCCTAACCGAAATAGACCACATGATCTAGTGTGGAATCTGGTGTCGTTAAACCCTACACCAAAAGAAGGCGGACTACTTGCCAAGGTAGTACCAAAACATGAAACATAGCAACTACGTGGATCCACTAGCTAGTATTCCTATAGGGGCAACATAGTTCAAGTACTAGGAGATTTTTATCTGGTACCCTCTTTATTCGCCATGTATTATACTGCCCAATCTCAAGAGTAACATAGTGTTCCTACCTTCCCTATGCGGGAAAGGGAACTCCTCTATCTAGTTCACCTGGTTCTAAGCTAGAGTCCCTTTTTGAAATGTCTTTAAGCTTTTAATTATACATTATAGCTTAATTTAGGCCGTAGGGTCTAACCCTAGTAAAATCATCATCATCAATAGATCAAAAAGAATTGTATGAGTATAAGTCCTTTCATCACAATTCATATAAGTGAGGTTAACACATTAGCATTTCATAGCATATTAAGGCACGTTGATAGTTTTCACCATTCTTATATCACATACACCTTAATCAAACTCACAACATAGTCAAGAAATTTCAATTCAACATCATACCACCCTATAATCCTAGTATAAGTAATACTTAAATGTGATATCATGACTTAAAAACAATTAATCACAATTGGAAATAAAGACAGAGATTCTAAGACTTACCAAGTCTTTCTCATAGTCTATCATCAAGGTATTACTATCAACCCATAACTCAACCCAATTTGGGAAGTAACATCATCACTCAATGATAACCAATTAGATAACAAGGCCAATTGCATCTCTATAACACAATTCAACTCTAGATCATAACTTGAGACAACATACATAGGCTAATTTCACATTATAATTCATAACCAAAATCACATCACAAGAACTAGAATTATAGGCCTAATATTCATCTTAATTTAATCATAATAACACCATAGGATTGTAATAAAATCAACAACAAACTCAATTGAAAGATCACAATACAGTATAGGTCAAGATCACTACCTAGGGTTAGGGATGCAGGATCATATTCTTCAATTTTGACCAAACCATCAACAATTACCATAAACAAGTTGAGTTATATGTTAATCTACTCAATAAAAACCTATGAAATCATTAGCAACTCAATCCATAACTTCAGTTTCGTAATTGGATGAAACCCATAAGAAAACTCAACTTTTGAAATCTATTTCGAAGGAACACTTTGAGGAAAGAGTCTCAAAGGTGAATAGATGCAACATTCCGGAAAATGACATCTCTAGTGAACAGTCAATAGGTCTTTAAGAATGTGTATTGGGGGTACATAGGTATCCAAATGCCAAAAATTGAAAAATATTGGGCATTGTATAGAAAATTAGCTAAGGAATGTTAGCCAATTTTAATATGTACCCAAATAAGCATAAAATGATCCAAGCTTGTTACAATTGTACTCGCAATGAAGACCCTAGGCTAAACTTATGAATTTCACATGTATTGAATCTAAACCCAATTCATTAGGTACTAGGTATCCAAGTGTCAAGTCTAGCACCATAGCACATAGCCATTTAAAATGATCATTAAATTGAATAGTGCACAAGAACATAGTGAGGGTCCTTGGGACAATAAGTAAACATTCCCAAATGAGACATAAAAAATAATTAGTTAGGAAATTTCAACCAACCCATGTGCAAGCACATGGTCAACACATGTGGTAATCAACCAACGGAGTGGTCCACCCTAACCGAATTGGGTTAGGGTTGTTAAGGGGCAACATGTGCGGATGGGTTCCTACATGTGGGGCCTAACTACCTAACCAACTATATGCTCTAACTAGATTTCATTACTAGCTAAATAACCTAGGACTAACCTAAATTTACCCACAAGTGCAACGGAAAACCTAGGAATAAACCGGGTTGACACTAACCAAGTATTAGTTCAAGAGACAACCTTGTACCTAACCAAGGATCGTCCAAAAGGTTGGTTATGGTCCTAACAACTCAGGGATACATTAGTTATTACCCTATTTTACTTAATCATTTAATTTAGAAACTTAATTAATTAATTTGAATGGACAAAACCTAAATCACAAAGCAATTTCCATATTTTGGTTAAGACAGAAAAAAAAGAAAACGTAGTACCTAACCTAGGATGGTCCAAAGAGTTAGTTATGGTCCTAACGACTTAAGGGTAATTTATTAATTACCCTAGGTCACCTAATTAATTATCAATTTAATTAATTAATTTAAATGGTCAAAACGAAATCATTACATTAACCTAGTATAATTCATGAAACATCCTAGTACTTAACCTAGGATGGTCCTTAAGGGTTGATTATGGTTCCAATGACTTAAGGGTAGTTTAGTAATTACCATAGGTCCCTAAATTGATTAAATTAATTATTTATTTAATTAATATAAAGTAAAAATGTTGACCTAAACCATAGTTGTAACTACACGGATTCTTGAATCTGGACCGCCACCGGTGTCGTTGACCTTTCAGAGGTCGTAGACAAGCCTCTTCTTGTATTCAGCACATTCATACGGTTAATTTTAGCGGAAAATTTAAAACATTTTGTTTATATTTGAAGTATAAATAGACTTCATATTGTAAACATATAAACGTGTATTTGTAAGGAAGTTCATTACTCATGCATCAACCATGTAGTTATAGAAACATACAACTTCAAAGAAATAGAATCTCGTGTCATAAGAAATACTTGCCAAAACGGCATCATTACAAGCGTCTGCATAAAATGGGAAAGAAAACTAGTGGAACATACTCCACTAGTTCAAACCTACTACTAATCAACAAATGTAAACGCTAGCATCCTCGAATGCATGAGGACCTACCAAGTCAAGATGAAATCTCTTAGTCCGAACAACTGCAATGATACCTTCAATGTCTACCTGATCCTTTAACTGAAATAGTAATATTGTATGGAATCAGTACACACTTGTACTATGTATGGGTGTATGAACACATACACATAAGGCTATGCATGACCAAAGAAAGCTCTTCCTAAACAACATTCTATTTCTGGAAAGCCTAATCACTAGAATATGATGTATTTTAATGAATTCAAAGCACACAACTCATTTTCAATATGATTACAAAACATTAGTATCATCAACATAATTTTAGAACAACTCGGGCAAAGATTTGAGATTTTTGATCCTCTTAAGCCGAGAGCTTCTCTTTGTACACTTAGATTACTTTTCTGTCTTTTTCTTCTTCTTCTTGTGTCCTTCAATAATTCTTTTGGTCCTATATTTTACTTACAAGTTCAATGATTCATTGTAGACCCATACCCACAATGAATCCATGTAACTAATCCAAGGACTAAGGAATGATTTCCCTACCTTATGGTGAGTCATTCTTTATATTATATATTCATTACCTTTCGTAAGCAACTATCTATTGATCATGACATTAATTTCATTACTTTGAAGTTTTATATATTATACATTTTATATACACGAGACTTTTGAATCGTTGATGTAGCATTAAGACATCTCAACTGAGGGCCCAACATATGGGACCTCAACCCGAGGGCCTTCTTTAGCAAACACAGAATTTGCTTTATTCGTTCATTCGTACTTCACATTATTAATTTCATTCATTCATAGGCTGATGTAAACATCAGGTATACCTAGTATGAAGTTTAAGAATATCATCGGGATCATGAAGTGCAATGACCAAGAATGACCTAATGTCATTACTTAAATCTTATTTCACCACCTGATTGTCTTACACAAACACCTTCGGTATC
This sequence comes from Solanum pennellii, assembly GCF_001406875.1. Taxonomy (NCBI): domain Eukaryota; kingdom Viridiplantae; phylum Streptophyta; class Magnoliopsida; order Solanales; family Solanaceae; genus Solanum; species Solanum pennellii. The sequence continues at coordinate 74,194,329 of NC_028648.1, read as the reverse complement.
GTTCATTCCATTATCTTTCATACTTTAAGGTTGGCCTTATTATTTCTTTGGGAACTTTAACCTTAACCGACATATATCATGTGAGCATCATGAAATTCAGTGTCTGCCCCACACCAAAAAGAAGTGGAATCACCGGCCAAAGTGACCCGAACATGCTAGTGTATATAGGGAGTCGAACCCTTCTAGATCCCTATGATGGCAGTATAGGTTTAAATACTAGGAGATATAAGTATACCCATACCCGGCATGCCGGACAGTCTCATCTCATGAGTGTTATGTGAACCTCCGCCCTTCCTGAAGGAAGGCATCATCGCTCATAGCTACCCTATCGGTGCTCCGTATAAAGTTCCATTACATTCAACTCATACATCATGGAAGTTGGCTTCTAGCATGAGCGAATCATTGCTGATTAGATGATTTCTCATCTCATCATTAGTATTAAGTGTGAATTGTCCTTACACTTACATATAGAGTATAATAGAGACTTGTCTCTACACTCTCTTAGGTGAGTACTTTCAGTGACCTTCAGTTAGGCTTGGTTTAGACTTGTCTCACCATTCATCTTAGCCTCTTATCATGTTGTCACTATTTTCATTGGCATCATGGATTAACATAATTACTCACCTCATTACGTAAATGTTCATTTCTTCTTTATATTCTAGTGTTGACTCAAGCATTATGAAGGCTTGCTTCTAGATTGAGATTAACTTACTCTATTGATGACTGGTCATCCTTACTTTACATTGATGAAATGTGAATTTTCCTTACATATCATCCTTCGGTGTTAATGAGACTGGCTCACACATTCTAACATCTTCATACGTGAGTATTCTTTTAACATAGTACCTTATGTGTAAGTGAGACTTGTCTCACTTCCTTTAAAACCCCATTCTGGTCACTACTTACTTTAGACCCCTTTAATTATGTTATGACTCACGTTACTTACTTTAGTGTAGTAGATTCATATCATTGTTTATGTACGATGAGCACTTCATTCAATGAGTTTCATGAGTTCATATGTCATTTTTTTAGAGCATGTTGGGAGTTGTCTTAATAAGCGGCATGCCCTGTTTATGGATTCATTGAATTACATTAGAAGTGCTTATAATATATTTGATACTCTTACTACATAATATTGACATATGATTAGTATTGGCATAAACATTTGGGTATAGAATACATAACCATCTTGGTTGGCATAGGCCAATTTTACATTCTTTCATGGTTGGTTTGATATGTATATTATTTATTATCCAATCTTTAAACTATTTAACATAATATTATAGCCATTTTCATGCATTTTTTTTGACAATATATTGTTAGCCATTTTATTAGTATAAGCCAAACAATCACTCAAATTATGATTTCATGGAGATCTTTTTAGCCAACCTTATAACATAACTTTAGGCATAACATTTTTAAACATATTGTACAGCATAATATAATCATTTAACGAAAAAAAATCATAAACAAGTCACATTTACAATAGGTATGCACAACAAATTGTAATCATCTTCATACATAACAATTTTAGACACATCTTAACACTATATCATTATCTTAACCAATCTTGGTCCATGACTTTAGGGTAACGTTTTAAAGACATATTGGACAACATAATATTAATATTTGATGAATTTAACACCTTCATAAAGTCACAATAACAGCAATGCAACATATGGACAAACATGTCATCACTTAAAACAATTATGGGTGTAACTAACATATCATTGATTCATGATTCACGTTTTAAGCACTTAACATTATACGATCACAACTTCATAGTTTAATCAACATTCATAATTGAAGAACATTACAATTAAGATCAGCCAGCACCACATACCAACAACATAATATCTAACCTATTCAACTTGGAATCGAAAAGGATACTAGGGACAATGGAGTTCGACGAGAACACGGGAACAACCCTAGTTTTCAAGATCTTTGAATCGTTGGAAAGAAAGTTCTCTTGGGAGAAATAAGTCCAGGAGAGAAATTTATACCTTAAGTAGAACACAATCTATGAATACCACCTTGAACAAAACCTTGAAGAAACCTTGAAATCGCCTTAGAGAAATCGATAAATTTTCTGCCTTCTTCTTTCATTCTTTGCTTACTGTTTTTGCGTCACCTTTTCTATGAGTTTGAACGTTATTCTAATACTTAGGAACATATCTTAACTCATTCAAATTATGGTGTAAAATTTTTATTAAATAAATGAATTAACTAATTACTAAAAAGCCCCTCCTAGATTGACTAGAACTAGGAAAACACAATACTTGGTCAAATAAAAAAATTTTCCTAAGAATTTCGCTTTGCCCCTTTAAATTAATTAATTAAATGGATAATATAATTAATTGAGGTACCTAGGATAACTATTGAAGCTCTCCTAAATCATTAGAACAAAAATTAACCCATTTGGACCATCCTAGGTTAAGTATTAGGATGTTTCTTGAATTGTACTAGGTTAGTGTAAGAATTTCGGTTTGACCCCTTTAATTTAATTAACTAAATTACTAATTTAATTAATTAAGTGACCTAGGGTAATTACAAAAGTACCCTTAAGTCTGTATAACCATAAATAATCCTTTGAACGATCCTAGGTTAGGTACTAGGTTGTATTTTTCTTATTTTAACCGAAATCTGGATATTGCTTTGTGATTTCGGTTTTGCCCCTTTAAATTAATTAATTAAGTGGATAAATTAATTAATTAAGTATAATAGCTTAATTAATAAAGTACACTTATGTCATTAGGATCTTAACTAACTCTTTGGACCAGCCTAGGTTAGGTACTAGGTTGTCCCTTTCTTGTCTTAACTAAAATCTGAAAATTTTCTTTTTATTTTCGGTTTTAGACCTTTTAAATTAATTAATTAATTTTATAAATTAATTAATTAGGTAACCTATGGTAATTACTAAAGTACCCCTAAGTTGTTTGAACCATAACTAACCTTTTGGACCATCCTAGGTTAGGTAATAGATTGTTTCTTTAACTAGTACTAGGTTAGTGTCAACCCGGTTATGGTACTAGGTCGTCGGGTGCACTTATGGGTCCAATTCTACTATTACTAGGTTACTTAGTAATTTAGGGCAGTATTTTAGAGTCTAGAATTGGTAGTGAGGTTAGGCCCCACATGGAGTGGTCCCTTGTGCATGTTTTTCATCGTAACTACCCTAACCAAATTCGGTTAGGGTGGTCCCCTCCTTTGACAGCTTCTTCACATATCTTGCACATGTGCTTGCACATGTGCTTGCACATGGGTTGACTGTACTTTACTAACTATTATTTATGTTTCATTTGATAATGTTTACTTATTGTACGAATGAGCCTCACCATGTCCTTGGGCACTTCTTAATATACATAATCATTTTAATGATCATGTGCTATGTACTATGGTACTGGGCTTGACACTTGGATGCCTCATACCCTACGCATAAAAGATCCACTGTGTTTTTATCTTAGGGTCTTCATTGTAGGTAAACTTCTTGGTCAATGAATCTTAAGATTGGGTATGGCAACCCAAAAAGTATATTTCTTATTCATATATATATAATTGGCTAATATCCCTTACCCAATTTTTCTATACTATGACCAATATTTCTTAATATTGGTCATTGGGATGCCTATGTACCCCTAATGGTCTATTCTAAGGGCATCCTGGGCTCTTCATTAGACAATTGATTTTCCGGAATGTTACAATAGTCAACACCAAATTCCAGATTTTCGGTCAATACAACATTCTACCATGTTTAGTCAACTTAGGAGGGGTGTTTTGGTAATTAACTAATTACTTTATTAAATTAACTTATTAAAACCTTAGTTTAATGAGTAAATATCAGTTCCAAAGACTTAGACTCACGTTCAAACACTAAGAGTTTCACAAAACGACAATCATTAAACAACAAAAGCAAAAATGGAAAAGCTTCCATAGATGTTCTTAGGAAATTCCAAGGTTTCTTCACGTTTTCGTTCAAGGTGGCCGTCGTAGATTCAGTTCTACTTAATGTATGGGTTTCTCTCCTGTAATTCCTTCTCCAGGAGTACTTTCCTTCAAACAAATTCATGAGATCTCAAAAACTAGGGTTGTTTCCCAAAGTTCTCGTTGAACTTTCCTTTTCCATAGTATTCTTATTACGATTTATATGTTGTTTAGATTAGTATTGATCATGTTGTTGGTATGTCGTGCTGGCTGATCTTAATGTGTATGGTTCTTGATTTTTAAATGTCGAATGAAATATGAACTGAACTCGTATGATGCTAAGGTTTTCTTACTTGAATTAAAGAACGATATATTGTTAAGTTATGTCCAAAAATGTTTAAGTGTTGATGTGTGACGTCTTAATGCATACCTACCGTTAATGTGACTTTATGAAGATGTTATATTTATCAAATATTTATATGATGATATCCAAGATGTTTAAAAACGTTATGTTTAAAGTCATGAACTAAGATTGGCTTGAAAGATCTCCATGCAATCAAATTTGAATGAATTGCCTATCTTATGCCAATAAAATGGCTAACAATATATTGTCTAAGACTGATGAATGGAATTGGCTATAATGTTTTATTGAAATAACTAAAATATTGGCTAATATATAATGTATAAAAACTTAAGAATGATGAACATGAAAATTGGCTTATGCCAACAAAGATGGTTATGTAATCTTCTCCAAAATTATTTAGGCCAATACTAATCATATGCCAATCTTGTGTAGCCAAACTAATGAAATGACAACTCAAGCACTTCTAAACTTATTCAATTAATCCATCACCAAAGGCATGTATTTCATTGGGACAACTCTCAACATGCTCTAAAAGATTGAACTATGACCATATGCAACTCATTGAATAAAGTGCTCATCGTCCATAACAATGATATGAGCTACTAAACAAAAGTAAGCAAGTAACATTAGTAATAACATAATTAAAGATGTATATGTTAAGAAAGTAACCATAATGAGATGTTAAATGAAGTCAAATAAACTTCACTTACATCTAAGATACTATGTTAGAAATACTCCCGAATGAAGGGGTTAGAACGTGTGAGACCAGTCTCATTAACACCAAAGATGTTATGTAAGGATAATTCACATTTCATAAATATAAAGAAAAGGATGACAAGTCATCAATAGAGTAAGTAAAGCTTAATCTAGAAGCAAGCTTCCATAACGTTTGAGTAAACTCTAAAAGATAAGTGATAATGAAAGTGACCAAAGCACCGATGACTAGTTATAAGCATGTGCTTGCACGTGTAAGTATCATGAGACGAGGCTACCACAGAGGTGGATAAGTAGTCTGCTTACGTCCCTAGTCTTCGAACTATGTCTATCCAACATAGAAATTAGCATGTGGTTTCGACTTAAGAGAGCTAGGTATTTTCCGATCTCACCTTGGACAGTGAGATCACCTCTTTTCAGTGTGGGGTATACACTGGATTTCATGTTTAGATCACATGATCTATGTTGGTTAACGCTCAAAAGATGTTCTTGGTTCATAATAGCCGTGAGCCACTCCTTTTCGGTGTGGAGTAACCACTTTATATGGATTCGCCTTAGCCGGGAAACACCCCTTTTCTGTGTGGGGCAGACACTAGATTTCATGAGTAGCTCACATGATCTAGATTCATTTTGAACGTTGAATCACCTCTTTTCGGTGTGAAGAAGACACTGATTTCATGTTAGCTCGCATGATCTTACTTATAAAGTTGTCACTAAGAAAGCAAGAAAGAAAGATGATGGAATGTATGTTCAAAGTGAGCTATGAAAGTAAGAATTTAGGACCGTGAATTGCCAATATGATTTCCAATTAAGTTTCAGCAAATAAGGGGCAAAGCAAAATAGAATTGGCTTATAATGACTTCTTATATGATGCCAAATAAAGGGGAGTAGAGACATAATAACAACTCAAAACTACATAACTTCGCTAACATGAAAATGATGAAATTAGTGGCGTAGCCAATTGGGAATGGCTTATGAAGTATTAATGAATACTTGATGTAATGAATGACTTGTTGTGAGGATAGTCAAATCATGTTCAATGAAGTTTACAATAAGAAAAGGTTATAGCTAATAATGAATCCTCATTTATGTAATGAATCCTCATTTATTAATGAATACTTGATGTAATGAATGACTTGTTGTAAGGATAGTCAAATCATGTTCAATGAAGTTTACAATAAGAAAAGGTTATAGCTAATAATAAATCCTCATTTATGAAAATGACAAAACAAAATAAATTGGCTTATAATGACTTTATATAATTGGCAAAGGATCTTAGCCGAATAAAATTGGCTTATAATGACTTCTTATATTAGGCCAATAATACTACAATAGGAATTGTCACTAAAGATTGGTTTATGAATATTTCATGCCTTAAATTTTAGTTAAATAATTTCCTTAATATCTTGAATTACTCACTTGATTAATTGTGGGTATGGGACAACAATGAATCATTGCACTTGTAAGTAAAACATAGGACCAAAGGAATTATTGAACTACACATCTAGAAGAAGAAAGAGAGTAAAAAATAAACTAATTATACAAGAGGAGCTCTCGGGTTCAAGAGGATTAAACTCTAATTTTCACCCGAGTTGTTCTAAAATTATGTTGATGATAATAATGACTTGTAATCATATATAAAATTATTTCTGTACTTTGAATGCATTAATATACATAATATTCATTCCATAATTCACAACTAACGATTTAGGAAAGTCTAGTGATTATACTTTCCAGAAATGGGATGTTGTTTAAAAAGAGCTTTCCTTGATCATGCATAGCCTTATGTGTATGTGTGAATACGCCTACACTTAGTACAAGTGGTGTACTAACCCTATAAAATTTTCTATTTTTTATAGGTACAGGTCAGAGAAGAGATTGAAGATTCATTGCAGCGGTTTTGACATTAGCGTTCTCTAGACCTTTTGATAGGTCCTCTTGATTTCGAGGATGATACAATTTTAGTCTAGCCTAGTAGTAGACATAGCTACTGGATGTTGTCCCTAGATTTTCTTTCATACTTTCATTTCGAATCTTTGTAATAAGCCCGTGTTTGGCAAATTTTATTAGAATATAATCATCTTCTATTTTGAATTGATTCTTTATGAAAGATGGTTGTTCTTTACTTTGAGCTTAGTATATGATCTAACTATGTAATAAATATATGAAGTCTATGTATACTTCATAAATTTACGAAGTGTTAAATTTTCCGCTAAAATTAACCATATAAATGTGATGAATGCAAGAAGAGGCTTGTCTGCGACCTCTGAGAGGTCAACGACGCCGGTTGTGATTCCGATTCCGGAATCCGGGTTGTGACAAACTTGGTATCAGAGAATGAGGTTACCTAGGAACGAAAGCTCAAAATAGCCACGTTATGTAGTTTCTAACTTGTGGTTGTGAAGCGCGCCACAGTCATGAATTAGAGTCTACGCGATGATATGAAATCTTTCTTCCTTCTACTCTTTATCGTGCCATGTAGAGCCATGTAGAATTGTATATTTTTATGTCATTTTAAGGATCTTTCTCTTTTCTTGTGTATACATGTAGAAAGATAAACATAAGGAGGAATGTTGTGAGAAGAGTTGATGAAGCAACTGTTGGAGGAAACCAAGCTCCTTCTCAAGCCCCATCTGCTGGAATTGAAGTGCCGGTCAACCCAGCTGGGTTGACAGGTGGTGAAGTGAGGGAAGCATTGCTGCAGATGGCACAGGACATTACCTCTCAGGCTCAAGCCATAAGAGAGGGTGCTTCTAAAGAGAACCCGCCTGCTAGCACCATGTCTAGCAGGCTGAGGGACACAAGATGAATGGGGATCCTCAGAAGTTTGTGGATGATGTCCATAAGATTTAGTGTGCCATGGGAGTTGATGAGGAGGCGAAGGCTGAGTTGACTGCATATCAGCTCAAGGATGTGGCACATGTTTGGTACTGGATGTGGGCAGATGGATGAGCACGAAGAGATGTACCCATCACTGTGAATCTTCTCAAGACTGCCATTCTGGAAAAGTTTTTTCTCAGAGAGCAACGTGAAGCCAGGGTTGAAGAGTTCATCAACGTGAGACACGGAGGTATGTCTGTCAAGGAGTATTCCTTGAAGTTTGTTAAACATTCAAATTATGCTTCTTCTCTGGTGGCAAATAGCAGGAATGAGATGAGCAGATTTGTTCTAGTGTGTCAAAGGATCTAGTAGAAGATTGTTGGGGAGCCATGTTGCTTGACAACATGGATCTTTGCAGATTTATGGAGCATGCTCAGCAAGTGTAGGATAGCCGCCGTAAGAGGAGAGTTCATGAAGGCAACAAGCCTAAGCATGCGGATCAGACTGGTTCTAACTTGGGTAGGGGCTCATTTTGAATCTAGAACATGCCTAAGTACAAGAGGCACTCAAAAAATCCTAGTCCTTTCAAGAATACTAATACCAAGGAGGGCAATGATAGAAATGCCCAGCGTGATAGCAAGTCCTTTGATAGGTGTGGACGTGTGCATGGAGGTGAGTGTTTGGTAGGTACTAATGCCTGCTATGGGTGCGACAAGAGGGCACGTATAGTCAGGGACTGCCTACGTGTAAGAAATCAGTCCAGGACAGATACTCAGCCTTGGCCAAATCCTAATTCTGCAGCTGAACCCCCCAAGAGAAACCAGTTCTATGCGTTGAAAGGAAGAGAGGAACAAGAGAAGTCCCCGGATGTGTATAATGGTAACTTACTTGTCTTCTCCTTTCATGTTTATGCATTATTAGATCCACGATCTACCTTATCTTTTGTTACTCCTTTAGTGGCTAGTAAATTTTACTTACTTCTTGAGATCTTACATGAATCGTTTCTAGTTAGTACTCCCATAGGAGACGGTGTTAAGGCTGAAGAGGTATGTAGAGAAATTGATGGCATAGTGGCAAGTCTATGTGAAATTAAGTTGGGCGTCTTTAGGTTTAAATCTTAAGGCCAACAAGATTTTATCTAAGAGGCTAAGAGTCGATGATAACCTTACTTATGAAGACGTTCCCATTGAAATTTTAGATTACCAAGTGAAACAGTTGAGGAACAATTAGGTTGACACTATAAGGGTGTATGAAGGAAACACCTTGTTGAGGGAGCAACGTGGGAGGCTGAGGCCGATACGAGATCCTGCTACCCTCATTTGTTTAGTTCTTAAGGTTAGGTGTACTCTTCCTAAGTCTAGTTATTATGTAAGAAACTCTAAGTTTTAGTGCATTGATTGATTTTGTGTTGTTAGTCCCTAATCGTATGGCTTATAATTGCACGACGTGAGTTAAAACGATGTCATGTTTGTATTTCATGTTACTATTTTTTATAGGGTAGACATGATTTTTGTATTGCATGAGTTGTGATGTACATTAAGTGTGACTGAGAAGGAAATTCCTCAATCTCAAATATGAAGCTTTAGATAAGATTGAATGTTATGCATCATCCAAATAAGTGTGAATCAGATATTCATAAAAGGGAAAATTTTAAGCATGTTGAAGTAACTTTCGAAAATCATTCTCTTTCTATTAAATGATGTGTAATGTCATTCAGGGATGAATTTTCTTAAGGGGGGGGGGGATAATGTAACATTCTGGAAAAAATAACATGTCTAGGGAACAACCAATAGGTCTTTAAGAATGCATATTGGGGATAGATAGGCGTCCCAATGCCCAATATTGAAAAATATTGGGCATTGTATAGAAAATTGGCTAAGGATTGTTAGCCAATTTCTATATATACCCAAATAAGTATAACATGATCCAAGGTTGTTTAGAATTATACCTGCAATGAAGAACCTAGGCTAAAATTATGAATTTCATCATGTATTGATTCTTAACGCAATTCATTAGGTATTAGGCATCGAAGTTTCAATCCTAGCACCATAGCACATAACCATTAAAATGATCATGTAAATTAAGTAGTGCCCGAGGACATAGTGAGGATCCTTGGGAAAATAAGTTAACATTCCCAAATGAGCCATCAATAATAATTTGTTAGGGAAGTACAACCAACCCATGTTAAAGCACATGGGCAACACATGTGGAAATCAGCCAAAGAAGGGGACCACCTTAACCGAATTCGGTTAGGGTAGTTAAGGGGCAGCATGTGCGAACGGGTCCCTCCATCTGGGGCCTAACTACCTATCCAACTCTAGGCTATAACTAGTTGTCCTTTATAGCTAGCTAACCTTGGACTAACTGAAATGGACCCACTAGTGCACCCGACAACCTTGACCAGTGAGATCACCTCTTTTTGGTGTGGGTTAGACACTGTATTTCATGTTTATATCACATGATCTACGTCGGTTAACGCTCAAAAATTTGTTCTTGGTTCACTATAGTCGTGAGTCACTCTTTTTTGATGTGGAGTGAACACTTGATATGGATTCACCTTAGCCAAAAATCACCTCTTTTCGGTGTGGGAAGAGAGTGGATTTCATGAGTAGCTGACATGATCTCGATTCATTTTAACTGGTGAATCACCTCTTTGCGATGTGGGGAAGACATTGGATTTCATGTTAGCTCGAATGATCTTACTTCTAAAGGTGTCTCTAAAAAAGCAAGAAATAAAGTTGATGGAACGTATGTTCAAAGTGAGCTATGAAAGTAACAACGTCAATTGCTAATATGATTACTAATGATGTTTTAGCAAATAATGGGCAAAACAAAATAGAATTGGCTTATAATGACTTCTTATATGATCTCAAATAAAGGGGAGTAGAGACATAATAGCGACTCAAAACTTCATAACTTCCCTATCATGAAAATGATTAAATATGTGGCATAGCTAGTAAAGACTGGCTTATGAAGTATTAATGAATACTTGATGTAATAAATGACTTGTTGTAAGGATAGTCAAATAATGTCCAATGAAGTTTACATTAAGAAAAGGGCATAGCTAAAAATGAATCCTCATAAATTGGCTTATAATAACTTTATATAATTGGCAAAGGATCTTAGCCGAATAAGATTGGCTTATAATGACTTCTTATATTAGGCCAGTAATACAACAATAGGAATAGTCACTAAGGATTGGTTCATGAAGATTTCATTCCCCAAATTGTAGTTAAATCATTTCCTTAATCTCTTGAATTACATAGTTAAATCATTTCCTTAATCTCTTGAATTACATACTTGATTCATTGTGGGCATGGGACTACAATGAATCATTGCACTAGTTAGTAAAACATAGTACCAAAGGAATTATTGAACTACACATTAAGAAGAAGAAAAATACTGAAAAATAAACTAAGTATACAAAGAGGAGTTCTCAGGTTCAAGAGGATCAAAATCTCAAATCTTCGCCTGAATTGTTCTAAAATTATGTTGATGATACTAATATCTTCTAATCATATAGAAAATGAGTTGTCTGCTTTAAATGCATTAAAATACATCATATTCATTCCACAATTCACAACTAACGGTTTTTGGAAAGTCTAGTGATTATACTTTCAAGAAATGGCATGTTGTTTAGAGATATCTTTCCTTGATCATGAATAGCCTTATGTGTATGTTTGCACACACCCATACTTAGTACATGTTGTGTACTAACCCTATACAATTTACTATTTTTTATAGGCGCAGGTCAGAGAACAGAGTGAAGATTAAGTGCAGAGGTTTGGACATCTCTGTTCTCCAGACCATTTGGTAGGTCCTCTTGATTTTGAGGATGCTACATTTTTAGTCTAGCCTAGTAGTAGACATAGCTAGTGGATGTTGTCCCTAGCGTTCTTTCATATATTCATTTCTAAGCATTGTAATAAGGTCATGTTTGGCAAACTTCATTATGATATATTCATCTTTTGTTTCGAATTGATTCTCTATGATAGATGGTTGTTCTTTACTTTGAGCTTAGTATATTATATAACTATATAATAAATATATGAAGTCTATGTATACTTCATAATTTTACAAAGTTTAAATTTTCTGCTAAAATTAACAATATGAATGTGATGAATGCAATAACAGGCTTGTATGCGACCTCTGAGAGGTCAACGACGCCGGTTGCGATTTGGATTCTAGAATCCGGGTCGTGACAATGAATCCATACCTTAACGTTTGTCAACAATTTTATGGTGAATTTTTCCCTTTCCAGCCCCAAAACCGTAATCCTTGCTAGTCATCAATGGTGAGTTCTTGTAGAGAGAGAAATTAGAGAGAAGGAAGACAGTTTATTTGAGAGTTGTATTTAGGTTTATGAGGGTTGAGGGTATTATAGTGGGACTTAATCAACTTAATTAGTCTCCCTTTAATACCCAACTAACCCCTAAACCACTTAATTAATTAAATAAGACCAACATAAATTACGTAGAAAACTCGACCCTCACAGATGAAACCCCGATCGACGAGCCGTCTGTGAGTCGATGGACATCCCTCCTCCATCCTGCACTCCGTCGTCTTGGTCAGAGAATATGCAGGTGAGGGAATTCCTCCAATTGTCTAAGTGTGGGATGATGGTGGCATCGACGCCCCGTCGATCCACACACGGACTGTAGCCTGCACCTCTGCACTCCGTCGATGAGTTCAGAGGATGTGCGGGTGAAGGGACCTTCTCCACCTGCCTAAGTCTGGAAAGAAGGTGGCATCGACGCCCCGTCGATCAAACACGGGCAGTCTTCTGTCTCGTTGATGCACACGGCCAGGCAGTGTTGCATCAAACTACAAGGGTCCTTCTCAAGGGACCTTGGTTTTTCCTTGGGGAGTTGTACCCATACGTTTCAACCATGAAACAACTCAAACACCTATTAGAAACCTTTCCACCAATTTTTGTACATTTCCGACTCCTAAAAATTAGTCAAATGGGCTTAGGCACACTAACATATCAATGAACAAACTTCTCAGACGTTACGGACGTTCTTGGACGTTTTGGTTCTTAAACATGCTAAATGACCTATATTCATTAATAATGGACTTAGAAGAAGTACATAAGATTTATGACACCTATGTTAGGCTTTACAATGTGTCTTGGATTTTCAAGGTGTTACATTTGGAGTGTTTATAAATGAAAAATGAAGAAGAAATTCCGACAGACAGAATCTAACGTTGGTCGCGCGCCTGATTCCAATTTTTGGAAATTGCAGCTCCACATCGTGGAGCTTACACGAGATCTTCTTTCTCAAAAAAATGTTTCAAAAAAATAGGGCATGGTGGCGCGTCATGGACCCACCTTCAATTTTTGTAGAAATTGGGATTTCATAAAAAGTCATATTGGAGATCTATGTTAAGGTCCAACCATGTGAGGGGTGTTTTAGGTATTTTATGGCTTAGTACACATTGAATTTAAGTCATTTTACACCCAACTAATTTTTTCACCTTTAGGTAAAAAATGAAAAGACCCTTAGGCACTGCTGAACTACTAGTCCACTCTATGATTGGCTCATTAGGAATCTGGCACTTTATCACTCGATTTCTACAATCTATTGACGCATAACTGGAATGATGTCAGTCCATACCTAGAGTGACATAAAAATCTACCATGTCTAACTCTACTAAATCAGCCATGGTGTTCTACTGATTGATGGAAATTTGACAATAACGATAAACTCTTTCCGCTAGAATAGACTCCCCAATAGGTATAGAAACACATAGGGGTTCACAAAGTTCTTAAGAAAGAATCTCAATCTTATTTACTACATAAGGGGTAACAAAAGATAAACTTGCTCCTGGGTATAAGAAATTATAAACATTGAAGGTTAAGACTTTGATCATACCCGTAACAACATCTGGAGACTTATCTTCCTCTTGGCGTCTAGTGATCGCATAGAGACGGTTTGCCCCTTCACTAGTACCTGAAGTGGCTCCTCTTGGTACAACCCTATCTGGTGGAGCACGTCATGAAAATTGATCTCTATTGCCCCTATTTCCACCTCCTTGCTTATTTTTAGGACAATCTCTCATGAAGTGACCCTCTTGACCACACTTGAACCAACCTGTCTGACCATCACAACATCTACAGGGGTGGTTTCTACCGCACTTAGCACATGTACGATCACAACTTCCTCCTTATGCCACAATACCTTGGTACTGGGCTGTGCATGCCATTTCAGTTTCCTAAATTGTGGTCGTCTTGAACCACCCTTATGTTAACTACACTCATTCCCAGTTTTAGCTTTCTTGTTCATGTACTTCTCTCTATCTCTCATCTTCTCCTCTTTAACTTGTTTCACATCGACCATTAACCTCAAAATGTCCATGTCCCCAATAAGCCCAACACTCTTTGGTTGAAGCACAACCCAAGCCAGCAACAAAAAAGCTCATCCTTATCCTCATGTCCTTAACAATCTCCGAAGCATAACGAGATAGTTGGGTATTTCAACCCAAACTTATGCATACTCAGTTACACATGTTTCAAGGTAAGGAACTCATGTACCTTAGCCTCTTTATGTTCTCGGGGAAAGAAACACCCCCAAGAAAGCTAATTCAAAGCAAGGCCAATTCGAATGTGGTGCTTTTTCATCTCTACCCTTCTCCCACTGGTCGTACCAAGTCCTAGCCACAATCTTCAGTTGGTATGCATCCAGTTCAACTCTCTCAACACCAACAACATGAATTACATCAAATACCTTCTTCAACTCTTTTACAAAGTTTTATGGATCCTTTGTGGTGCTTGAACCAACAAAACTTGGGGGATTCATTTTCAAGAATTCCTGAATCCTCGAAGTATCACCCCCTTCTTGTCAAGCTCTTCTTTGTTGTCTGTGGTTGGTCACAAATTAGCTCAACATCCGGGTAGCCTCATAGAAGTCAACATTAGTAACCTTCCCTTGAGGTTGCACTTCAAGAGCATTAGGTAACTTTTATTCCTGAGTTTTCACATTTCTCCTAGCTGGATGACATCTTTTTTCTCTTCGTGGAGGCATTGTTATCCGAAACACGTGCAAGCACAAATTAGAGAGAGACTTTTAGAGATAAACTCTAACACACGAAAAGAGTATGAAAAAAGTGAGAAATTCTTAAATGTTGTAGCCTCCTAATCATAGATGTTGTGTGCTTCACACTGATACGCTCAAATTACACCTCTGCTTCTTTCATCGTGTCGTCTGCCAATTCTCCACTAGTTTCTACTACCTCTTTGTCTTTTTTCACATCATATTCTAGCACAGACAGTATATGTGGATCAATGGTTTGCTTACTTCCTCAACTAGTGAATACCATGTAATGCCCATAATTTTTAGGATTCTTGATGGTGTTGCTAGGAATATTTCCAGGTTGTCATGGATTCAAAGTAGTAGACAATTGAGCTATCTGCAATTCAAGATGCTTAATCAAAACTGCATGTGCATATACCTTTTGCGAAATGTTAGCTAAGCCACCTCTCATATCCTTGGTATGCTCATCACTAGTATCAAATCTCCTCAACATTTTCTGTAACATATCCTCAACTCGCGCCATACAACCTCCACCATCCCTACGAGCAACATCTCTGTTTTGAGGTGGAACATAGGGCCCATTACTATCATTCCTGTTACCATAGTTACCCCGGTTGAAGTTGTTGTCACGGTTTTAGTTCCAATCTCTGACATATTGACCCTCTCGATTGTAGTTACCATAGTTTCGACCTTGATTTTCATGACCTTGGCTCTAATTATGCTGGTTGGAGCCTTGGGAGTTTGGTCGGAAACCCTCCATTTGTTCATTAACTACATAAGTGTCCTCTTCATAATAGCACTCATCAGCTGCTGCTGGTGGTTTGGTCAATCAATTCACCACATTTACTTTCTCTACACCTCCACTCACATGTTTCAAAACCAACCCTAGCTCAGTTCTCATCTGTACCAACTCTTCATGCATTTCATCTGTTGATAGGTTGTTTGTATATTATATTTGAAAGGTCTTTCTCCCAGTTTCTGACTTTCTAGTGATCCAAGCTTAGTCGTTGCGAGATATATTCTCCAACTTCTCTTCTATCTCTGCATATTTGCACTCTCAATAGCAACCACTCGCAATAATATTTAGCACCGCTTTAATGTCATCTGGACCTCTGTAATAGTACTCTTTCAATGAATCATCATCAATACGGTTATTTGGGATGCCTCTCACAAACACAGTAAATCTGTCCCAAGAGCTACTAACCGACTCTCCAGGTAGTGCCGCAAAATTATTCACCTTATCTTTGTGGTTGAGCTTCTTAGACATTGGAAAGTACCTCGCCAAGAACCCATAATTCAACTAATCCCATGTGTGATTATACTTGGAGGGAATCTTAGTAAACCGTATGGCGATATCTCCTATTAGTGGTAGAGGGAATACTTGCAACCCTATGGCATTCATATCCATGTACGATCTACCCCCACAACTTTTGCACACTAATCTAATTTTCGCTATATGAGCAGGTGGGTCTTCCGATGGCAGTAAAGAGAATAAAACCATCAGGGTGAGCATCTGCATGAAGCTACTCGTCACCATGAATATGTGCCCAGGTGGAAAAGAGGGTAGGACAAGAGGTCCATCAGAGTCACTAATGTTAACTTTGCCCCTTTAGTAATCCTTAGGTAGTGGGGCGGAATGGTGCACCCTCAGAGCATTGTCCAATTAATTTTCAGCACGGCCTTGGTTGTGAGCTTGAACCAGTAATGGAGGTTGTTTGAATTCCCCTTTACCTTGATTGGTTGGGTTCTATTGATTGTCCATCCTTCTGAAAGTGTGGTTAAGTTCGGAATCAGAGGGGATGAGTTATTCTCCGCGACACTGTGTACTTGGAATGCTATAGAGCTAGACCTAAAAGAAACAAAAACCAAAAGAAAAAATAAATTCAGGAAGTCATTGACTAAATTTCAATAATGTAATTAAGGTAAGTCTAAAAGCCCAAATTCCCTGGTAGCCGAGTCAAAATTTTATACGCTCAAATTACACCTCCATAAAAAAGCATAAGAGATCGTAATCAAGTAGAGAACCCAACTATTAGGCTGGGATCGATCCCACGAGGAAAAATGGTTTAGAGATAACTTCAATTCACAATCACGTCTATTAGTCAAGGTCTTCTTGAAAGCAAGTAATTAAAGGGCGGGGGGGCTTTATAAAACAATTTTCTTTAACAATTCTAAGTTAACAAGTGAGCAAAAGTAAAATACTGAGGTTTGATCAAGTTTTGAGACTAACTAGGCTTTATGTGTTCCCCACAGGTTCATAACGTCGTATTTCTAGCAATAACAATTCTTCTCTAGTGTTTTGCATGTATAGTTGTAAGTTATGTGCCTCTAAATCCTTGGTCCGCCATCTAAAGAATTTCACCCCATACCTTGGTCCGACTCCGTGGGTATAAATTACTATCCCTTACCTTTACCTCATATTATACATCATAGTCGAGTATGACTTAGTTATTACTTCTCACCAAATAACACTAGCTTATTAGATAGTATCCAACTAAATATATGTTCATAATTCTTTTCCTATTACTACCTCCTTGGTCCGGCAAGTAGCAACAAGGCTAGTCCAAACACGTGCACTCGTTAAAAAGAGATCTAAACAAAAGAATTATCAATACATGCAAGAACCTAATTGAGAATTTCTTATTTGCTATGTATACTTTGTTAATCACCCATGGTTCCTACAACCATAGCTGCTGATTTTAGTTACCCATGCAAGCAATAATACAATTCATCGATTGTAAATAAGAAATCATAAACTTACTTCATCAATAAGTAGAAACCTAGAATCTCAATTTGAAATTGCAAGATAACTTCAAAACAAATTCAGAAATTGATTGATTGCTAAAGTTGCAAAAGCCAATCTGTAAACAAAAGTAAAACAATACTAAGAGTTTCTAACACCAAAAAAAAGTTTTTAATCCCCTATTTATAGAAAAAAATTTCAAAAATCAAAAGGAAATAAACTAAGAAAAGTTTGCTCAGTTCACACGACTTCAATTCACGGACCAGCTGACGGACCGTCGATTTAAACTTCTTCCGTCGTTCAGGACATAGAATAATTTTTTTCTCCTTATATAGCACCCTCTCTTAATCAATCGACGGACCAATAGTACGATTCATCAATGCATCTACGGTCCGTCGATGCCCTTCGTCGCTCCATCCTTTGTATTTTCCTAATTTTGGGTTCTGGAATCTTCTCTGATCAATACAACGGTCGTGCAGTACGGTCAGTCGGTCAATCAAAGGTGTGTCGTTCCATTTCATAGTTACACACTTAGTTATATTTCCTTGAGTGGTCTCCAGGGTCCTGAACTACTCATCTACGGTTAACAACTACGGTTTGTCGATCAAACGATGGACCGTCGATCGCCTCGTAAGTCCAGTTCTCCATTTTTTTCAATTGTTTCCTCATCTTGCCGCCTGAACATCTTTCTTGTAAAACAAACACAAAAGCATGTTAAAACTACTACAAAAAGGCTCTAGACACACACTACTCTCAAGAAAAACACATTGAAATCACCGTGAAACCAAGGTACATCACACACCGATGACTAAGACTACATACACAACTTCATAGACTCCCTAGCACTCTTGAAATCTGTGCTCTGATACCAAGTTTGTCACATCTCGATCCTACACCCTGGGTGGAACAAGCACTGGTGACCATTGTAGGCCTCGAGCGAACCGTTGTCCTGGCTTACTTAACTCAGCATAAGACTTAACTTAACATAGTATAACAGTAAAGAACATTTTCAAGACTCCAAATGTAGTAGTCTAGGAAAAATGGCACTTGAGTCTCAAAGTTAGAGCATTTCAAATGTAAGATAAAAGAGACATCAAACTCAACAGTCTAACTGACTATCTATCTATGAAGCCTGTAACGTACTTTGATGAATATTGGTACAGACCCCACAACATTCTGAAATAGAAAAAAAACAAAAAAAATATTAAAAAAATCCACCGAATTGCACGGAGGCTCACCACTGACTCTGGATCTCAAATTGGATCAACGAAGCGTTGCGTGCTAATCCTGGGTACCTGCATCTGCATCATAAGACGATGCATGCCAACTGACATCACTACATTAAATGTACGAGTATACAAGTATGAAAGCGAAACAACGACTTAAGCTTAATAGGAATAAGATGAACTTATAAAGATACATAACAATCCAACCAACAAGAATTCGACAATTGTTCATCAAAAACATCAATATTCTTCATTCAACAAAATCAAAAATCGCTGAATTAAACTTATTGGTGTGTTGTTTAATGAACCCAACATAGAAACAACTCACATACCTCGATAGGGATCACACCCGACGAATTCCACTAGAATCTCTTGGCATTCTAGGTGAAATTTTGCTCTTTTCTCCCTTCTCCTCCTTTCATTTCTTGTCTCCCAAACCCTAAGCGTAAAATATATTTTTTTAATATGAACGAAAACTTGGTTTTACCCCAATCAAAACCTTAAAATAAATTAGGAAATAGTAGAGTAAAAAAAGACTACTTTACTCATACTAAAATCCAGATTAGACTTTCCTCAATCCAACATCTGAACTTTTTAAAGACATGTCTCCCTCATACGACATCGAAAATGTACAAACTAGCTGCCGTTGGAAAGATCTTCCCAAGGTATTCCAACGATATAAAGAACTCACACTTACTCCACCTGAGCTGGGAGTTATGAACGTTTGAAATTGATCAAAAACTCACTGTTACACTTAAAAAAGTTATCCAGATTTCCCTATATATTTTTCAAAAATGATTATTCTTTGTCTCTTAGCTTATTCTTGGTTATTTCAAGTTACGATGTTAAATTAGCTCATAGTGTTGGTTTTCACTTAGTGAAGCTCCCAGAGAGATATTTTCTGTTCTTATATACAAAGAGTAAATTATATTTTCATATACAAACTGAATTATTGAGTTTTTTTGTAAATACATGGAGTTGTCATCTACATGTTTTAACAGTTTTCTTTATATTGCATTTATATCACTGCTTTATATTCAGATGAGTTGGGTTGAGACTATTAATTCCTTTATTTCATTTTCAAGCTTATGTATATTTTTAGACTTTCCCTCGCATGCTCGTATATTCAATCTACTGACACCATTTGGTCTGCATCATTTTATGATGAATATACAAGTAACTAGAATCATCATCAAGCGCTTCGTTAATATAGTTGAACTTCAGAGTTTTTGGTGACCCTTCTTGCTCTGTGAGGATTCCACTTTAGTTGCTATATTGTTCTAGTATATTAGGATGTTGTGGGTCTTATCCGACAACCATCTCAATAATTAGAGGCTTAAAAGATAGTTAAATATTGTTAGTTCATGAGTCTTTTCCTTTTCATTCAGTTATGTAGAGACTTGTGTTGCCACCTTGTCTAGTTGAATGTTTATGTATAAAATATTCTAAGTTATCTTAGAGTTATAATTTAATTTTAGAAGTGTTTTTATTAAGAGTAAGTTTTTCACTAAGAGTTAAGTCAGGACAAGGGTTTGCTTGGGGAATACAATGATTCTCGAGTGCTAGTTCCACCCAGTGTGTTATGTCGTGGCATGACAATAATACACAATGAAAGAAACATAAAAATAATATACTTTACTTGTGAGGAGTTTCTCTAACCGACATCCATCATCATGATCCTAAAAATTATACAAGGCTTCACCTACATTGCAATGGTCATCCTATACTTTGCCGGGTTATAGGATGATATCGATGCTATGGATCCATCTAATTGTCCTTCTCAGAGAAAGTGAGGAACCACATGAAGAATGAATTCTATCATATCCTACGTTGGATATGTGGTTTTATGGGACTTTCTAATAATCAAAGGCTCTGACCAAATTCGGCGCTTGATACTACTCCAAAAATAATTGATATAACTTTATGCTCAATTCACCCATTAGAAGGAATGCACTTTTTACTTGATTGGCACTTATGAACTTATCTTTCAAGTCCAATAATCAACATAGGTACGCAATGATTGGTTTTCAAAGAATATAAAGACTTAAAAACTCAATTAATAGGGCTCATGCGAAATTATGGACATGAACCAATAAACTCGAGGACCACAATAACCTATATAGAAACTCATAAATACAACTCTTCTTAAGAATTGGTTCAAAACTAAAATGAATTTCAGAATGAGTGTAAATTTGACTCAAAGGATCTTTTTGAAGTTTTCTCAATTTGACTCAAAGGACCCTCTTGAAGTTTTCTGTTATTATCACTTTAAACAAGAAAATGGTCGGTGACTCAGCTGTAGTGGTGGTGCGTCGCACCAGCCCTTAATGAACTGCAAGTACTTTGTGGCTCACTGTTGGCGTAGGGTACAAGCCCTCCTTGCTATATTAGGGCACATTGTCCAAATTCGAACATAGAAATTTGAAGAATTTTCTTGTGAAATTTGATTCCTAACTATTCTAGAATGAATTGGTATTTTTAAAACTCTCTTTGATTTATAAACGTAAAAAAATTCCGTCACGCCCCGACCCTTCACCCTAGGATATATTGACACTCGAGAGACAATATAAAACCCTTTGTCTGGCTAGACTCTCACCGAATGACTTTATGCATTAATGAAGAAATCAAATGCACTTAAATCAACTGTCACAAAATAACTCAGAATGTTTTAGAAATAAACATTCGATTTAGCCTGAGTGGAAAACCAAGTCTTAACTGAAAATGGATAGACTAGAGAACTATAACAATATGACTTCAAAGACTTTAAAATATACTGGATTTTGGGACAAGACCCCTGATAATCCTAACAATAGAAATACCAAAACACAATAAAAAGGATCCTCCAAAAAGCAAGGAGACTCACCAACTAGATCAATGAGAAGTTGTATGTTGATCCTCGTTACATTTATCTGCATCCTAAAACGGTGAAGTCCAAATGGCATCAATATATTGAATATACGAGCATTCCAAGGGAAAGCTAAAAAGGACATAAGCTTGAACTGAATTTTAAAGAGAAAACTTACCACAACTTTACCCAACTTATGGATACTCAACAAATATAGAATAAAATAACAGTAAAGGTGTAGTTTATATAAAGAATTTAAAAATGGTAAACCACAACTCAAATTAATCATATAATAAGTTAATATAGTTTAATGCGAGTTTCTCTATACGACAACCATCACTATGAGCTATGTGATGATACAACATCTCGCCCAAGTTGCCAGAACAATCTTATAATTTTATGGCATTCGGAATGCCTCATTTAAGTTGATCCACTCGTCTATGCTAAAAATCATTAAGACTCATCTAAAAAGTATGACACTTTATACCCATGATGGATACATGGTTTATGGAGACTTGAGTAATTATGAACTCATTTCCATATCGGTGCTCAATACTATTCCCAAATATATTCAGTTCATATGTTTTAAAACGAAAATATTTATGTGATTTGATATAATTACACTAAAATCTTATCTCTTCAAAGAGATGGAACTCAAAACTACTCAATGAAAACTCATTTGGAAATCGGTTTTCCTTTAATCTTAAATGTGAAAACATTTTTTCCTTTGTATTACTTAGTTCCCGCATATTATCACTCTTTCTAAAACTCAAGGTTTAAGTCTTTAAGGTTTAAGTCTTTAAAAAAAGTTAAACGGTTTGCATAAGACTTTTGAAAGACACTAAGAATTGTCTTGACTTGACTCTTGACTCTACCTTAAATTTAATTTATAGATTCAAGGGTCATGATCTATTTTGTTGACAACATCATGAGTTTTATATGTAGCGTAGAGTGTAGATATTATCTAGAAACATACGTATAATTCAAGGAAACTCAAATGGAAAGAAGTTGAAAATGGTAGAAATCTCGGCGTCCCTGGCGCTCTGAGTTGCGAGGAGTACAAGACACAAAATCTTGGAACTGGGGCTGGAACACACTCGCTGGCGTGTGCCCCGGCATCCAAACTACAGATCACAAAGTGGGGTACTCTGGCTGTTTCGACGCCCCAGACACCTCCCAATAAAATCGTAAAAATTTCTTGCTTGTTTTTCAACTTGATACGCTCAAATTTTCTTCTCGAAAAGAAGTATAAGCAGTTGTATCAAGTAAAGAACCCAACTATGAGGTTCGGGTTGATCCCAGGAGAAAAATGATATAGAATTAACTTTAACCTATTATTACTTCTATTTAGTCAAGTCCTTTCCAAAAACAAGTAACAAAGAGGGGATTTTTAACCAATAAATGTAATTATCTACTTCTAAATAAACAAGTGACAGGTTTAAAGTAATTAGCTATTTCTAAATAAAAAAGTCACATGTTTAAAGATTTGATTTTTATCAAGTAATGAGAGTAATTAGGGCTTAAGTGTTCCCCACAGGTTCATAACGCGGTAATTCTAGCTATAACAACACTTTCCTAGTATCTTGCACGCAAAATGGTAAGTTATGTATCCCTAATTCATTAGTCCGATAATTAGGAAATTTCAGTCTGCACCTTGGTCCGGCTATGTGTGTATGTTTCACTAAACCTTACTTTTACCTCATATTAAGCATCATAATCGATATATGGCTTATTTATTACTTCGCACCAATCGACACTAGCCTATTAGTTAGTACATACTAAATCTACATTGATAATTCTTTTCTTATTATCTATCTCCTTGGTCCGGCAAGTAGCAACGAGGCGAGTTTAAACGAGTGCACTCGTTAAAAGGACTTCTAAACAAAAGAATTATCAATACATGCAAGACACTATTCTAGGATTATTATTTTAGGTAGTTTTTACCTTGTAAATTGCCCATGGTTCCCACAACCCTAGCTATGGATTAAGTTACCCATGTTAATAATCACACAATTCATATTATTTTGATAATAATTCATGTACTCACTTTGATGAGATTGAATAAAATCCAGAAAAAATTAGTTTATAATAAGCTTGCAATAAACAATTTTCGGAAAATATAATAATTTCCCATAATCACAAGTTCACAACTAGAACAATAAAATCTGAAAAATATTCAAGTGTCTAACCCCAATAATGAGGTTTTTACAAGTATTTATAATAGACAAGTCCTAACATAAAAGGGAAATCTATTTAAGGAAACTCTTCCCAAATATGTGTCTGAGTCGACGACTTGAGCGACGGACTGTCGAGGTCACGCCGGACCATCGAGGCCTTCCGTCGTTCCATACTTAACTTCTTTTTCTACTGCTTTCTTCACCAACTTTCTGTTATCATCGACGTACATGTATGACGGTCCGTTGTGTGCACAACGGTCCGTCGATGGCTTCTTTTGAAGATAGGTACTGGGGCTACATTCTCTTAACATTGACGGATGTGCAGGATGTTACGTCATGGCTATGACGGTTCATCGAGAGCCTCCATAGCCCCACACTTAGTAAGAATTACCCAATATCCTTTAGCAGCCTTTTTCTTCGTACGAAGGTGGCTACCTACGGACCGTCGAGGTCACGTTGGACCGTTGATGGCTAAGTAGGTCGTCACCTCTGCGTTTTTCAGCACAATTCTCCCACGTTCTCCTTCTGGACAGATTTCCTGCAATCAAAGAGAAAACTACATTAAAACAAATACAAAAATTCCTTAGACACACACTGAACTCAAGGAAAAAAGCATTGAAACAGTGAAACAATGGTACATTATAACCTTCAAGTAAAATTCGTTGTTTGTCCTCAAGCGACGCACTATGACTCACCACAAAATCATTGTACAAGAGCATCCTTACTTTAGGTTTTTGCAATCATCTGGCTTTCAATCCCGATTATATTCTAGTTGATTTATGCATGTTATCACTATTATGGTTGATCATGAGGATCAGACCATGAAACAGACTTACCGCACACCGACACCTATTCTCTTTGATCTCTCATCAAGGTACCAATTTTCCTGTTTTGAAACTAGTGTCTTTACTTCAAAAAAAGATCCTCAATTTTCACACAGTGATTTCAGTTTGAGTATAAGGATTATTTTTCAACACTCACTCTCAGAAAAACTTCACACCTCATTTATACTTGTATTCTTTCACGTTGGTATTCTCCCTTCTTTCTTCTTTTGTGTTGGTGACCCTTTACTTTTCTTGCTTGTATTTTTACATTTCCAAATAATTTTTTTTTACTTTTCTTTCAATTTTTCTTGAGTCATTTTACTTTTGTTCTTTCTCTCTATTTGATTTTTTTAACCCACTTTCCAGAGCATTCCTCATAATATCCACCCTCAACTCATGGATTTGCCATGAGTCAAGGTAGACAATACCCAAAGTTGGGTCAGGCCCACGACAAGTTTGTTTTCTACATTATCCACCCTCAACTTATGTTTTTGTCATAAGCTGAGGTGCACATGTCCAAGAAGGGATCACGGCCAACACATTGATCGTGGAAAATATCAGTTGGGGTGAAAAAGAAAGGTCTATTTTAAGCTCAAATCATTTGGATCAAGAAGGGATTAATTTCATTCGGTTATCTGTTATTTAGGCTAAATGTTGGCTATATTAAACAAGGGCCTCTGATGCATTCCTAATTGTCTATTACGAATTACTTTTAGCAGGACTAACCAGGCAAGTTCTATCTTAGTACCGATGGTGGAATATTCAAATTTTCCTCACACTCAATTGGCATCTCATTACTCTACCAAATTATTAGAAACCTAGTTCGAGGTTTATATTTAGGGTCATGCAGTGGTGTATCTCTATGTCATACTTAGAGCCACACATTCATCAGTTACTATGCCTAGTCATGCAGCATTTTCTTTATATTAGGATATCATTTTGTTTAGCCATCATGCTTTAAATTCCATTTCTATATTATGTACAAGAGATACCAACATGCCGGTTCAACAATAAAAATAACCTGTCTTTTGGGGAAAAAGAACACAGGCAACAAAACCCCAAGAGAGGATCGTGAGTTGGGCTACTCAGACTTCACCCTAGCACTCACATTCCATTTACCCCTCCCCAAAAAAAAAGAAATGCAATTGTCCCCAATACATAAAAGTACATAAATTAGGGTGGTAGGTGAAGCAAACCTAAAGTGCAAAGCGCTGCTGATAAACAAGCTGGCTAGTCTAGTTTCCCAGAAACCGCTCCCTCTAAAGTAGGGACACCATTAGTAGTGTCCTCAGCAATGACGGCACAATTAGTAGTGCTCCTCTCAGCCTCTGCAACTCTGGAACTAGATGCCCCAACAGCCAACTCTATAGCGCTCAACTGGCGAGCCTCCTCATCAATAAGCGAGCATCTCCTCACAGCCTCCAACTCATGGTGCAACTTCTTCCAAGCCCGGGACTCATACTCATCTCTAGTACGATGCCTCTTAGCACGCTCCCATGGAGGAGGTGGTGGCACATCACTGGTGGAGAACAGCGCAGCCAACACAGTGTCCTCAACGGGCTCTGCAGAAGGGGCCTCATACTCCGGCACCCGAGCCTCTAGTATTGTATCTAAATCTCCTCTAAGACTCTCCACAGTAGCTTGGAGAGCCATCACATCCACTGTAGGGTCTGGTCAGTCAAGAATCCACAGCTCAAAAGCATCCAAGCGCTTGTCGACCTCCATGACATTCCGCTAAGTATGCTGGGCTATCTTCCTCTGTAAGCACTCCTGAGCCTCAGCAATCGATCTTTGCATCCAAGGCTGGATGTGGTGTAGAAGTTTGGCCATTTGGGCCTCAAGTTTCTGGACCCTAGCTAGTGGTACCAGAGTAGCGGTTGGAGTCGAACGGGGAAGATGTCTAAGCGGTTCTACAACCCGAGATAGACTCCACTAGTGTGGTGTTGGTAGGCTCAGATGTAGTCGGGTTAGCTTCTTGGGATTGCTCTATTGTTGCTGCTAGGTTCTCACCAAGCGAATGCACCTACGAACGGGGCCCTCTCTGGGGAGCCAACTGATTGGCCTCATCACGAACAAGGCCAATATCTACTGTGCCAGGCGGGGTCTTGACACATCAATGTGCCACACAGGTTCTCCTACTAACATGCACAAAACACAAACCATGCATGGGAAGGGATAAGTAGTAGTGGCCTTGAAGGACCTCTCGTGCATCACCGCTTGTAGTAGCCATGTGAAGTCCACCTCGATCCCCGCAATTGTCCTTGCAATCACTACCGCACGATCTGAAGGGACAATGTTGTCAGCTGCATTGGGGGAAAGGCAGTGTCGGGCTAGTAACCACAAAAACATGGTTTTGAAGGTGAGGTTAGACTTCTTGATACATCCCTTGGGCCCCAGCACCTATAGATAGTTTCGCGTGGTGGAGACTCGCGATGTTTCATATTTAACTCCAACTTCTTTGGTTAAAACTAAACATTACCTCGATCAAGTGCCGCGCTCAATGACCCATAATCTTCAACACAATCATTATAAAAATTTATGATCACTCCCTCTAGTGATTCTACACCAGACGCTCTTCTATTTGTACCTCAAATGAGTTTTCAACCCTGTAAGATATGGCAGATACAGATTGGGTCTCACCACTCTGCCTCATAGACCTACAAATGTTGAAAGTCACTTCTTCATTGTTGAACCAAAATTTCATTTGCCCTTTCTCCATATCAACCAAGGCTCTAACCGTAGTAAGGAATGACCTCCCAATAATAATAGGCACCTCGAAACCAACCTCACAATCCACAAACACAAAATCCACCGGAAGTATGAATGATTCCACCTTTATGAACACATCTTGGAGTATCCCAATAGGCCTCTTTACCGTTCCATCGGTCATCAGTAGCCGCATCATAGTGGGCTTTTGGTCATCCAAACCCAACTTCTTGTGAATAGAGAGAGGCATGAGATTTATGCTTGCCCCAAGATCACATAATGCTTTTGAAAAGTGTAATAACCCGATTGTACATGGAATAGTTCAGGCACCCAGATCTTCTTTCTTTTGAACTAGATACCTTGTAGCAATAGAACTAGAATGTTGCATTTTATCATCGTCCTCAAACTGACCGATCTTTTCTTAGTCACCATATCTTTCATGAACTTGTCATAAACGGGAATTTGTTCAAGAGATTCTATCAAAGGGACATTGATGGAAAGCTGTTTGAGTATAGTGATAAAATGCCTGTATTTACCATCCTCGGTCTTTTTCACTAACCTCTGTGGGAATGGAGGTGGTGGTGTAGGAATGGGGGTCAACTTTTAGGCTACCTCGGCTTTTTTCCCCGTTTTGTCTTTTAACTCACCTCTAACCTCCACTACCTCATCATCGCCTCTTATCACATTTTCTACACCAGACGGCATCGATTAGGTCAAAAGTTGTTTTACCATCTTGAGTTTTGACTGCCATACAATGTCCATCATTTTACGGATTTTGGACAGTATTGCTAGGAAGAGTGCCCGTTTGGCGTGGGTTTACAGTCGAAGACAATTGGTCCACTTGCAACTCAAGATGCTTGATCGAGATTTCATGTGCATCAACTTTTTTCCAATACTCGCTAAGTCACTCCTCAACTCTTTAGTGTGCTCACTAGCATCAAACGTCCTCATCATTTTCTGCAACATATCCTCAACTCGCGCCATACTACCTCCACCATCCCTACAACTTCATGATTTTGAGGTGGAACATAGGGCCCAATCCTATAATTTATGTTACAATAGTTACCCCGGTTGAAGTTGTTGTCGCGGTTATAATTTCCATCTCAGAAATAATGACCCTCTCGGTTGTAATTACCATAGTTCTGACCTTGATTTCCTTGACCTTGGTTCGAATTCTTCTGATTGGAGACTTGGGAGTTTGGTCGAAAACCCCCGTCTGCTCATTTAAGCATAAGAGTCCTCCTCATAGTAATAGTCATCAGTCGGCGGTGGTGGTTTAGACAAGTAGTTCACCGCATTTACCTTTTCTACACCCCTTAGTGACATATTTCAACACCAACCAAAGCTCAGTTCTCATTTGAGCAATTTCTTCACGAATCTCATCTGTGGCTAGGTTGTGTGCAGATTGCACTTCAAAAGTATTTCTCCCAGTGTCTGACTTCCTAGAGCTCCAAGCTTTATGATTTCGGGAGATTTTCTCCAATTTCTCAGCAATCTCAGCATAAGGACACTACCCATAATAATCAGCCGCAATCGTATCCATTATTGTTTTATTATTATCATCTTGTCCCCGATAGAAGTACCCTTTCAGTGACTCATCATTGATGTAGTAATTGGGGACAATTCTCAAGAACGGAGTGAACCTGTTCCAAGAACTACTGACTGATTCTCCCGATAGTGCCACAAAGTTGTTTGCCCTATCTTTGTGGTTTAGCTTCTTAGACACCGGGTAGTGACATGCTAAGTACACATCCCTCAATTGATTCCACGTGTAGATTGAATTATAAGGAAGCTTGGTAAACCATATAGCGGCATTTCACATCAGTGAGAGAGGAAACACTCTCAACCCAATTACATCCATATTCAAATAAGGCCTCTCTACCCAACTCTTACACACCGATCTCATCTTGGCGATGTGAGCATGTGGATCCTCAGAAGGTAGCCCCGAAAAAAAACCTTTAGGGGTAAGCATTTGCATCAGACTACTAGTTACCACGAAAGTATGGTCGTGTGTTAGGGGAGGAAAGAAAAATGGTCCGTCAGAGTCAGTAATATTATCGTATCCCTTATAATACTCTTGATGGCGTGGAGTGGAAGGTTTACTATGTATTTGACCTTCCCCCACGATTTTCAGGCAATAATTGATCATGAGAATCAACCGGTGGTGGAATTTCCAGGTTTTGATCATCATCGAGAATACTTAAATTTAGGTTCATTCTGCACAGTGTTCGCTCCAGTTCTGGGTCGGGTTAGAGTATGGGTTCTCCTCTACTCCGTGTACTTGCCATACATGGAAGTTAGATCTGCAAGAGATAAAAACAAAAAGAAAAAGTAAAATTAGGAAAATGTTGACTAAACTTTTGTAATAAGCTTAAAGTTAATCTAAAAGCCACATTCCCCGGCAGCGGAGCTAAAATTTGATATGCTCAAATTTACTTCTCGAAAGAAGTATAAGTAGTCGTATCAAGTAAAAAGAATCCAACTATCTGGTTGGGGTCGATCCCATGAGAAAAATTATTTAGACGTAATTTTAACATATTATTACTTCTATACGTCAAGTCCTTTCCAAAAACAAGTAACAAACAGGGGATTTTCAAGCAATAAATGCAATTGTCTAGTTCTAAATAAACAAGTGACACGTTTAAAGTAATTAGCTATTTCTAAATAAACAAGTGATGGGTTTAAATATTTGATTCTTATAAAGTAATGAGAGTAACTAGGGATTAAGTGTTCCCCGCAGGTTCATAACGCGGTAATTCTAGCTATAATAATCCTTTTCTAGTATCTTGCATGCAAATGGTAAGTTATGTATCCCTATTTCCTTGGTCCGGCAACTAGGAAATGTCACTCTGCACCTTGGTCCAGCTACGTGCATATGATTTACTAAACATTACCTTTACCTCATATTAATCATGATAATCGATGTATGGCTTATTTATTACTTCGCACCAATCGACAATAGCCTATTAGATAGTATATACTAAATCTATGTCAATAGTTCTTTCTCTTATTATCTACCTCCTTGGTCCGGCAGGTAGCAACAAGGCAAGTTCTAACGTGTGCACTCGTTAAAAAGACTTCTAAACAAAAGAATTATCAATACATGCAAGACACTTTCTAGGATTATTATTTTAGCTAGTTTTTACCTTGTTAATTACCCATGGTTCCCATAACCCTAGCTATGGATTTATTTACCCATGTTAATAATCACACAATTCATATTAGTTTGATAAGAATTCATGTACTTACTTTGATGAGATTGAAGAAAATCCAGAAAAGTACTTGAATTAATCAATAAGCTTGCAATAAACAATTTCCGGAAAATAGAATAATTTCCCAAAATTACATGTTCACAACTAGAACAATAAAATCTTAAAAGTATTCAAGAGTATAACCCCAAAAATGAGGTTTATACAAGTATTTATTATAGACAAGTCCTAACATAAAAGTGAAATATAACTGGAGCGACAGACTGTCGAGGTCAAGACCGATTTTCGAGGCCCTCCATCATTTCGTACTTAACTTATTTTCTGTTGCTTTCTTCACAAACTTTCTATTACCATCGACGGACATGGGTGACGGTCCATTGCATGCACAACGTTCCGTCGATGCCTTCCTTTCCTTCATACTAAGAATCTTTTGAAGATGGGTACCTGGCTACTTTTTGTTAACATTGACAGATGTGCAAGAGGGTTCGTCGTGGCTATCACTGTCCGTCGAGAGCCTCTGTAGCCCCACAATTGGTCAGAATTCCCCAACTTCCTTTATCAACCTTTTTCTTAGTACGATGATGGCCACCTACGGAACGTCGAGGTCACAACGGACCGTCGATGTCTCCATAGGTCCTCACTTCTGCAATTTTCTGCACAATTATCCCACGTTCTCCTTCTGGACAAATTTCCTGCAAACAAAGACAATACTACAATAAAACTAATAAAAAAGGCCTTAAACACACACTAAACTTCAGGGAATATCATTGAAAGTACCGTAAAACCACGGTACATCACAATTCTAAACCATCTAGAGTTTTGGAACTCTTTTCATATATTTTTTAAAATATTCTAAACACTTAAGTTTCATATTTTATGGAGAGTTGAATATGTTATTCTTATTCAGAGCTAATCTGTTGATTTAAAGATTTTGTAATTGAGTTCATTGAATTTTATTGAGTTTTTACGCTTTGTATGCTTGAGTTAGTGATTGGGAAGATCATGTTATTCAAATCATGCACCCAGTTTGTTATAAGTGATGATTTCCTTTATGAGTAGCAAAAGGAATATTAAGGTTGTAGAGAGATTTTATTAGAAAAAAGAGGAATAGTTTGCAGTCAAGATAAGCTAGAGGTTATTGTTAACCAAAATAGAGTTGATGTTTATGTGTCATCTTGTTAGATGAGGTTAAATATATGCGTGGAATCATATAGTAGAGTGTTCATGAGTTGATAGACTCAAACTAGGATTATGTACTTTGAAGGGAGAAAACCCCATGGTATGCAGAGGATGATAGAGCTAATGGAGAGATAATTAGTAGTGAGTTAGTAGTACTTAAGTTTGAGAAACAATGAGAGGTAAGGATTGATTACTTTTAATAAGGTCCTAGTGGATGAGTGTCTCTCATAGTTGTGGATAATAGTGATAGGTATAGTATAGTGAGAGAGAAATCATATTGGTATTTGGGCTTGTTAATGAATATTAAACTTGAGTTTGAGATGAACGTCATGATAAAAAAAATGGCAACATGAGGGTGATGATGTTACTTTTGATATTTTATATGGTAGACTTGATACATAATAGGAGAGGAGTTGAGGTGTTAAGCTTCAATAAATATGAGTGGTAAAATTGTGAGACCCTAACCTTTATAAAAGGGCAGTGAAGTGTGGCTAAGTCACAAAAGTAACAATAGCATTAAGAGATGTGTCGAGATGGTATGTTACCATATGAGGTTCTAGATAAATTATAATTTTCCATGTATGCCTAGATAGAATTATTGAGTTGTCAATGTGGAATAGGTCCACAACTTTCAAGTGTTAACTTTAGACCTAAGGGGGATATGATAAGATGAGTAATAAGGTCAAGTGTTAAGAATTTCTTAAGGAGCTAGTTAGTAGGAGTCCATTGATTTGTTAGAGTACTAAGCTTGTATGTGTTTTTGTTAAGCATTAGTTTGTTCTTCATATGATATCAATTTGGTGGTAAAGAGTAATAGTCTTTGAATGAGATTTACTATGGAGAGGTATAAAACCCGAACCTAAGGATTTGAGTTGAGATTTAACATAGTAAGAGCATACTATTAGACTCGGACCTTAGTAAGAATAACCTCATTTCATACTTAGTCCAACAATCATTTGAGGACTAATGGTCCAAAGGGGGAGATATTGTAAGACCTAAGAAAATTAATGAGCTAACACTCGAACCATCATTCATTTTGAGTAGGATTACTGAGTAATTTAAATTTTTCCTAACTTTTAAGATCACAAGATGTATCACATTGAATTCCAACAAGAACTAAGTAGAATTGATTCAAATCATTTCTAAGATCTTCTGAGTTTCGGGTCAACTTCAAACTACTATAAATTTAAGTACATGATGAGTTACGTAGAACACATGATATCAACTGAAAGGTCTTTGAATTATTTTTCTAATGCCACCGATATTGAATATTTTGAGTCCTGTGAGATATATATGCCCATTTGAACTTGGGCTTTCCAAATAATGAATGTTACCTAAATTAGTAAGTGTATTTTGGTCTTTTACTTAATCAATAATATTTTATTCGTTTTAGTAAGGTTTTACGAGTCTAATCACATTGCGTTCAGTTTTATAGTCCTCATATAAGCTAGGGTTTTAGTTGATATTTCAAGAAGTGAAAAGAGGAGAGGATCAAAGTATTCATCGACGTTCTTGAATTTTGTTGCATAGTTTTACCATGGGTTTAATCCTTATGAGGTTTAAACTTTACAAAGATTTAGGTTTATTAATCAACACATGAACCATGTTACTTCCAGCGTAATTTCATTTTGAATAATTGATGTAATTTAGTTCTTGATACATGTCATGACCTTAATTTTAAATCTTGTTTTCTTGGGGTTTTGATAAATTCTTGAGATGAAAATTAGTTATTTGAATGTTTTTTCAATTAAAATAGTGTGTAATTAGGTTGTGTAATAGAGTAAAATGAAAACATGAGAAAAGAAATTGATTAAAACCAATTTAGGATCAGAAAACGAGAGACAAAATTCATTGGAATCGCATGGAGGGAATGGTGGCGTGATACGCCACAGATGTGCCAGCAGAGCACCAATATCATGTCATTGAACTTAAGGGGCTGGCGCGATGCGATAGGAATGTCCCAGGGTCCCCTTTTCCCGTTATTTTCTATTGGTTATCCCGTTTGAGTCCTTTCATTCCCTTTGATTCTAATCGCACTAAAATACGTCTAAACATCTAGAAATAATTAAAAACCTTAAATTCATACTTGAAATTCAAGGTAGAGTTAAGATTTAACCCTTTAGAGTTCATTCGAATGTTTCCAGAAAGTCCCTTTGAGTCTTTTTGGGGAGTCTTCAACAATGTCAAATAGCTTGTCTCAAGACTTGAGAAAATGAGTATGAGAGTGAGGAGAATGTATTCATGAGTCTACTTTTTCATCACCAGATCCTTCATATCATTCACAATAACTATGAAATTCATAATTCACAATAAAGAGAGAGTTAAAAGTAGAGTTCAATAATGATTTTGAATTCAATTGTGAATGTTTTGAGATCAACTATTTATTTGAACTAAGTTTTGTAGAAGTAAGTATGATAATGATAAGAGTCGTATACATGAGTTCCATAATATTATTTGTATACCCGAGTTGAGTTCTTCATGCCTATAAATTCTGCATGATCTTTATAAATTGGGCATCTTTGAGAGGAGCAGTATTTTGATGTTTTAAGTGTTGAGCGTTAAGGTCCTTATTACTTTCTAGAATGTATTCTTAAACATGCGACTATTACATGTTGCCCATGGGGTTCTTGATTTGAGATGTTTATGGACATAATCCCGCATGAACCCTATAAGTCAAGTAGTTTTGAGATGAGAAGTATCTTTTAGTCCTTGAGTTAAGTCGCTCATGCCCATAATTCCGCATGAACCATCTGAGTTGAATATTCTTGATGTGAGTGCTAGCATTGAAGTTCTTGAGTTATGATTTGTTGAGTCTCGAGTATTTAGTTCTATGTATGGTTATTTAAAACCTCCAATTGACTTGTTCAATCCTAATTAGACATGAACTTCATTCTAAGAAGTCTTTTTACAATTTTTTCTAAAATTGTTTAAAGATTTGAGTACTTCAGTCGAGAATAAGTAGAATCGAGTTCAATTTCTTTAAAATGAATTATGGGAACCATGTATTCCAAAGAGTAAATAATTTCACTATTAAAATAGGAGGAATTGAGATTCCCAAAAGAGTTTGATGAGTTGAGTAACATCTGTTTTAGATAAATATTTTGAGTATTACAAACAACATAAATAGTTATGTTTTTAAAACACGTGTAATAAATATATTTTTGGGAGTGGTATTGATTACCGATACGGGGATGAATTCATATAACTCAACTATCCATAAACCATTTAACCATCATAGGTAGAAAGGGTCATACTATTTAGATGACTCCTTAATTCTTTTAGCATAGACTAGTGAATCCACATAGTTGAGAGGTCTGACATCGTGGCCAAGAATAGGAAATTTCTTGAAGCGTAGGAGAGACGTTATATCACCACATTTCTCATAGTGATGGTTGTCGGTTAGAAAAACTCCCAAAGAGTTATATTATATATTATTATTATATACAAATTGAGAATTTATTGTATTCCTCAATACATTGAGTTGTTATCTACTATTTTAACAGATTTCCATATATTGCATCTTTTATTGTTTCTTTATCTAGCGTTGAGTATATTGAGTTGGGTATCAAGAGTTAAGTATCTTGAGTTGAGTATCATGAGTATCATATTTTTCTGTTGAGCATCCAGAGTTGAGTATCTAGAGTGAGTATCTTGAGTTGAATATATTTAGTATCATATCTTTTTGTTGAGTATATACCTTTGAGTTAAGTTGAGTATCTTATTCTTGAGTTGAGTTTAGCAGAGTGAGTCGAGAAGAGGTAAGTATGCTTCCCTTACATGCTCCTACATTCCATGTACTGAGTCATTCGGCCTGCATCCATTCATGATGAAGATACATGTACTCAGGATCATTAATAGTTGTTTCGTTGATACCAAATAAAATTCAAGTTGAACATGGTGAATTCCTTGCTTTTGAAGGGTTCCACTTGTACTTTCACTTATAGTAGTTGCTGCGATATCGTGGATCTTTTCCTGACTTCCATCTTTTTCATTTAGAGGCTTCAAAGATAGACAGTAGAGTTTCAGAAGTCTATTTATTTAATTTGTTAAATATTTTAAATCTTAAGATGCCTACTTTATCACAAGTTTAATATATTATTCTTATTTATAGTTAATCTTTTGAGTTAAAGATTTTGTAATTGAGTTCAATAAATTTTATTCCCTTCTTAATTTTTATATGCTTTAGTTAATCTTCTGCTTGTAGTCCGCCAGGTTGAGGGTTCACTTGGGAACCAATAATGGTTCTTGAGAGCCGGCCACATCAAGGGTGTAGGCTCAGGTCGTGACGTATTTTTTAATAAAATAATTAAAAGTTCCAGCATGGTGGCATGGTACCACATGGTAAGTTTTATCTAATTGTTATCAGAAACATAGTCACGGGAGGTGGTGATATTTTACTCTTCCTCTATAAACTTTTTGATCTTATCCAAAATTTATAAGGACATATTAGGAAGATTAGACTCCGCAAAAAATATATCACATTATACCCTCAATCAAAAATGTAAAAAAAGGTATAATATGCCAACGTGTCTTTCAACTTGACTTCACCTTGTATTAATGCCCTCAAACTTTGGGTGTGCACTGCACTATTGGACACATCAACTTGAATAAAAATTAAAAAATAGACACATTCATCTTACTTGACATTATACAAGGAAATTTTGTCTTAAGTGAGGCCTACATGCATTATACCATGTAGGATGTGTGTGCCAATTTGTTCAATTTGATACTGTCACAACTCGAGCCTACACCCTAGACATGGTTGGAACTAGAGAACCGTTGTTGACTTCAAGAGAAGCGTAATTCGGGCTTACTACGAGTGCAAGACTGATTGAAATATACTTGCATAAAACTTAATTAGACTCAGTCAACTCAAATACTCAACTTTATCTATCTATAAAGCCTCTACTACATAAGGATATCAAGACAACCCCCACTACATATCAAAACTACTTATTGTGATGATTAAGGTTAAGTCCTCTGAAATTTAATAAGGCAAAATATTACTAGAATATCGCATGAACTCAATGAAATGGCTTTTGATGATCCTGAATACATGTATCTGCATCATGAAATGGTGTAGGCCAAATGTCATCTGTATATGGAGTGTGAGAATGTAGGGGGAACTCTGCAACATAAGTATAAGCTTGAAGACATACTAACTTCATCTCAACTTAATATGACTCATGAATACTCAATTAAACTAAATGGTACTCAATTCAACTCAAGATACTCATCCCAAACTCAAGATACTCAACTCAAAATAAAAGCAATAATGAATAATGAATCATCTAAAAGGTGTGTCCCTTTAACCATGTTGGCATACAAGGTTTATGGGGGCTATGAAATGTCTTAACTCTCCCTCATATCGAGTCTCAACACTACTATCAATTACATAACTCATTCTCATCTATTTAAAAATATTTCTTATCCTCAAACTTTAAGATTGTTACTCAAAATTTTCCTAATAGAGATAGTGCTCAAAATTTATCATGAACTAATTTTGAAATCAAAGTTTCCTCTCATTTTAAACGTAAGAACATTTACTATTGGGAATACTTAGTTACCTTATATTCATTTTGAAAATAAAAAATCACTTTCCTCATCGTCACACTTATTTACTCAAGTCTTTAAGAAAAATATTAATGGTAAAAGACTTCTCCAATATAGTTTATGCCCAATTATAGATGTGAAAGTCTCATTTAAGGGTTTCAAAAACCATATGTAAAACTCAATAACTTTAGAACTCGAGGACTCTATGGCACTACTTATCTCAAGAAAGCTTGACTCATATGGTTCATGAAAAAATTATAAGCATGATTGAATCAACTCAAGGACCTCCATGAATAACATATGGTAATCCCATAATTATGAAATATAGTTTGAAAAATATTAGGAACTCAACACTAAGAATGCATAACTCGAAAATATTCCTCCTCCCAACAGAACTACATTCATAGAGTTCGTGCGAGTTATGGACTTGAACCACTCGACTCAAGGGTCTAAATAAAAACATAGAACTCATGTGACCAACTCTTCTCATTTACACAGTTGCTTCATGAAAACTAAGCTCAAGTCGATAGTTGATCTCAAAAAGGTTAGCAATTTGACTTAAAGATTCAATTGAACAGTTTTCTCAACTCAATCTTGAATTTAAATAGAAAAATCAAGTATTATGATTAGGATGTAAGGTGTATCAATAATTAGACGGGGTTTAGATAGTTGATAATAAGAAACAAGTGAAAACATAGACTAGGGTTATTCCCATTCTCTTTGATGGGAGAGGAATGTAAGTGGCTGGTTGAATTGCAACGAGACTCAATCACTTCATGGAAAGAGCTTGTCACTACATTGTTAGTGCATCTTTTCCCTCCCTCAAACATGATGACTCTTCTGGACAACATTCAAACCTTCAAGAGTTTGACGGGTGAGCAAATTCACAAGACTTGGCTATGGGTTCAAGAAGTTGGTACTTCAATGCACAACTTATGGTTTGCTCGACAAAGTTTTGTTGTAATATTTTCACCGAAGCGTAGTTTATGTGAACAAGGATGTAGCTGACAAACTTTCTCAGGGAGGTTTGAAGAAAAAACCTTATACTATAACAACCTAGCTTTTGGATTGTATGACCACTAGTAATAACTCTTGATACACCATTAAAAATCAGGACTCCCCTCTCATGTTGTAACGCCCCAAAACGAACAAAGGTGAAATAGAGCCTCGTGAGTGTTTATTGAGTTAACCTTTTTTAAATAAGTTATATTAGTATTCTTAGTCAGTGTGAAGTTTGATTAATTTTGGAGGTTAAACGCCCAAGAACGTCCATGACGTTCATAAGGTGTGCTTTAGATAGCGCTTGTGTGTGTTGATGTGTTTGAGTGACTTTTACATGTTCGTTTTAATCAAAATTGAGATAGGATGTTCCTAATAACTAGAAGAATTATTTTGGAGGTTTAACGTGCGGGCATGACCCCACCTAGGATCCACAAGGGGCCCTTGATGAAGGGCCCAAGACTTGGACAAAACTGGCAAGACCACTGCTCAATCAACGAGGCAGTCTACTAAGCGTATGCCCATCGACGCCACACCATGAAACCAGTCTCTGAATTTATCGACGCCCAGCAGCACGTTCCTTCAATCAAACGACGCCTTGTAGCTTGGGTCGTCGATTGGCACCTGCTAAAGCTGTTACACGTTCGCCGCCTACTTGGGGTGTTTTGTCTAATTTCACCCCAACTCTTCTAGGACCCTAGGCTGATATTTTTAGAGTTTTTAAGATATATTAATTTATTTTTAATTCCTATACATAAACAAGACCCCTCACTTCAATATTCAAACTCCCTCTCTAAACAAAACTCTCTCAAAGTCGCCATTTGAGCTAAGACTAATGGAAGGCAAGAAGAGGGATGGTCTGGACATGTATCTTCACCAAAATTAGTTGGTGTCATTTTATTTGAGGTTTGGTATCCATCCTTGAACCCTCGTCCATTCAAGGAGCCATTTCCAAAAGATTTCAAAAAGGGTTTTCAAACTCTATTTCCTTTTCTATCTTCGATTTTAAGCATGAATCTTCTTGTAAAACTGTTCTAATGATTTAAATATGTTTGTTCTTGTATGAATTGATTATTTTCATGTTAAAAACTTAATGAATTTATGTATATGCATATTTCAAAGTTTTAAGCTTAAGAAATGGGTTAAATGAGCATGTTTGGGTAGGTATGAACTTTGGTTTTCTTATGTTGTTGTTTTGGCTTTGCTACTTCCCTTAGGGCCTTATTATGATGAAATATTGATATATTGCTTATAGAGGATGATGGCTTGGCTAAATGGTGAGTTTTCTATATTGTATAGTTCTTATGATGAATTGCTTTTGATGAACTTGATATTACTTATTATGTTTTGTGAGTGTTGCTTTGAAGGCCTAGTATAGAAATGAAGTGATATTGAATAGAAGTCTTGTGTTGTGTTTTGTGAAGTTAAATAGCATGTTTGGCTCAGATTATGCCTAGGTAAAGTTTATGACTTGTGAAGCATGTAAAGTGTGTAAATTGATGACTGTAGGACTAAATCATGCATAGAAGCTAATGTTAATGAATTGATGTTTATATGAAAGATGTGCTCAGAAGTACTCACACACACTTAAATGAATATATGGAGTTAAATTGAGTAAATAGAGGAGTATTGACGTGAACACGCTTCGCGAGTTGAGATGAAGTGTTTATTAGTAAACTTACTACATCCTAAGAGATTTCTAAGATAGGTCGGAGGATGAATGCCCTTCGTGAGTTGAGATGTGGTGTTCACTAGCTATCCTTAACCTATAGTTTAATGTTTTTAGAATTTGTGGGGGTTATGTCTAGCATCGAGAGGATATGAAGAAGAGGTGGTTACACTTCGTAAGTTGAAATGGTGTATTCCAATGTACCTCTTGAGATGAGTACTCCTCGTGAATAGAGAATGAGTTACTTAGTAACAATCACCTTCTCCCTTAGCTATGCGCCCGAATAGGTGTAGCCATTAGAAAAGCCATGTAAAAGTCAAAAAGAATGACTTTACTCTAGGCACGTGAGGATCCCTCATCTGATAGAGGTTAATGTCGGGATTCCATATCTAGCTCTCATGATATATGTCGGTTAAGCTAACCCTCCACAAAAAAATTGATTGAACTAAGTCTTCTAAAAGAACGTACTACTTAGGGTAGGTGGTGGTATGGGATGCTATCTACTCATTGCACTAGGTAGGACCTTCCGAAAGGAAAGACTTGGTGACAAACCTTCTAAAAGAATGTACAACTTAGGTAAGTGGTGGTATGGGGCGCTATCTACTCATTGCACTAAGTAGGCATTTCGAAAGGGAAGACTTTGGTTGTTTTTTGAGGGCTTTTTAATGTCTTGCCATTGATAGAGGGGCTGGTTTCTCCTGAATTGAGTAAGTCGAAAGGGGTCGTCTTGAGGATCGCTTTGGTGTGTATTGAAGGAGGTATATGTATACTTCCTTCATGTCTTACCTTAGTGAGTCTTAGGATAATCACAAGGTAGGGAAACTCTTACGGAAAATGAGTTCACTTTCTCTTTCGCTTGGCCTTGGAAGTTCACTCATTAAGAATAGGATAATTCATTGTGAATGCCTTAAATGATTTATCGTTAAAGTTCAAATTAGTTCACTATAATGTTAGATTGGAGTTCACTCTACGTTTTTGGAAGTTGTTGTAAATGCCTCTTTTTGGTTAAAATTATGTGAGTTGTTCTCTGTGTTAAATGATGTTCCTTATGATTTTTGCTTTTATATTCTTGAATAGTTTACTTAAATTGCATGAAATGTTTTATACTAAAATGTCCCTTTTCGCATATTTTTGCATATGTCATACTTAGTACATTAATTGTACTAACCCCATACTTTTCTATACCTTATAAGTATAGATTAAAGACTTTTTGAAAGATTCAAAGGCGAAGCTTGGGAAATTCACTCTCTCAAGGCTTATTATGTATTTGATTTCAATGTAAAGTGTCGTGTGTCTAATATATTATAT
This sequence comes from Solanum pennellii, assembly GCF_001406875.1. Lineage (NCBI taxonomy): Eukaryota > Viridiplantae > Streptophyta > Magnoliopsida > Solanales > Solanaceae > Solanum > Solanum pennellii. The sequence goes on along the minus strand of NC_028648.1, from coordinate 74,153,038 downwards.
GTCGTGTCTTAAGTTTGATGTCGTGTCTTTAGTTTGGCTTGTGACGATGAGATTTCATAAGCATTTATGAAAAATTTCCTTTTTATTAATTTGTTCATGAAAAGTTTCAATTATGCACTACTTTCATGTCTTATGTAATGAATGCTAGTTCAAGGGCTTGTACAAGACCCCAAAAGGTCAAGTAAGACCGATCACGAAACGAGGGTTCCTCCTAACTTCTAGGGGGTTCTTTCGGGTCGTGAAAGACATGGTATCAGAGCATAATGTTATGAGAAATAGTTTAGGATCCAGAAGTCTCACAAGCCACATCTAGTAGTATCTTGGTCATTGGTGTGAGTCACAACACATCCATGGACAAGAGGTTGTAGGATGATAGAATTTTCACTTTCTTCTCTATTCTAATGGTGTGCCTTAGAGTTGAGTCATATAAGGTGTCTTCTCTTAACCTCTTCTCTTTGTTTTTATAGGACATGAATGCGAGGAGACCAAATTCTAGAAGGGAGGAGGGAGGTGTAGGTAATAAGAGGATCCCTCCCCGTGTTGACCAAGTTTCTATTGTTGGTCTAGAGGAAGAGAATGAGGAGGTTCCCCTTCAAGAACCTCAAGTGCCTCTAGAATCCCAAGAACCTCAGAGCCTCCTATGCCTCATGATCCTTTTGTTCAAGGAGATATGACTAATGCAGAGTTGAGGGCTGCCCTAATGAACTTGACCCAACTTATGGTAGCTCAAGCTCATGTCGTCAACAATCACTTTGTTGCCCAAACTAATCGATTAGATAGGCCCCAACAAAATGCTAGTACTCCCGCTTCCCGAATTCAGATTTCATGAGGATGAACGCTCCGACTTTCCATGGCACTAAGATGGATGAAGATCCACAAGGTTTCATAGATTAAGTTTTCAAAGTGATAGATGTTATAGGTGTGACCCCTAAGAAGAAAGCGGAGTTATTTTCTTACCAACTCAACGATGTGGCTTAAGTGTGATTTGAGCAATGGAGGAGTGAGAGACCCGTAGAAAGAAGGCAGCTTGATTGGGATGAGTTAAAAGAGGCTTTCCTAGATAGGTTATTTCCTATAGATTGGAGGGAGAAGAAGATGGTTGAAACAATTAACCTTCGTCAAGGTGGGATGAGTGTGCAAGAGTACTCTATGACCCAAGCATGGTCACCAACCCTAGGACTAGGATGAACAAATTTGTGACGGGAGTGTCTAGCTTGGTAGAGAAAGAGTGTCGTACGAAAATACATCTTAATGACATGGATATCTCTAGGCTCATGGTCTATTCACAACAAATTGAGGAGTCCAAAATTAGGGGGATAAGGCAAGAGGGTAAGAGGCCTAGGTCGGATGATTCTAGTAACTAAAAGCCTAAAAATAGGTTCTATCACCAATATTATTCCATGGGAAACAAGGATAGGTCTCCAAATCAAAATTCCCAAGGTGGTGGCTGTTCTTTTGAGAGGGCTAGGTGCCCTAATTGTGGGAAGCAACATTTGGGTAAGTGTCTTGCCGGAACGGATGGTTGTTTTGCATGTTGAATAAGGCCCACAATATGAGGTATTGCCCCCAACATCAAAGCAATAAGGAAAGAGGTCAATCAAGCTTCTTTAGATCCTAATGCTCCAAATAAGAACCCTTCCTATGGGATGGGATCTAGGAAGGATAACTAGTCATGTGTTGATGATCTTGGTAAGTCTTAACTCTTTATGATTGTTATATTTATGTTATGAAATGAGTGTATGTGGTTTATAGTTAATAATATCATGTCATCTTGATGAATTGCTCAACGGATGGAATTTTTAAAATTTTGAGTATGTTGGGGAGTGTTACAGTGAACCTCACTGTGAAATATTTTATTTTTGAAAAAAAAATTTTTGTTTTGAATAGAAGTTTAAATGTGTGCAAAAGTATTGTATATGAGCATGTTTAATGTTAGACAAAGTAGTTCGTCCATAGGAGAAGGTCAAGGGTGAGTTTTCAAAATTTGAAGTTTGCAAGAGTTACCTATGTTGCTAAATGTTTGAAAATGTAAAATGATGCTCCTTGCGATTTTATGCTTTTATTTTGAGTGTTTGAGACTTTATTGTAATGTGTTATGTGCTGCTAAGTGACTCCTTATTGTTCTTGAAGTTTTAGTGTCATTAGAGGAAGAATGTTATTCAAAGTGGGGGAGAATGTAACGCCCCAAAACGAACTAAGGTGAACTAAACACTCATGAGTGTTTCTTGAGTTAATTTCCTTTTAAAATGAGTAATATTATTATTCTTAGTCAGTGTGTGAATTTTGGTTAAGTTTGGAGGTCAAACGCCCAAGAACGTCCATGACGTTCGGAAGGTGAGCCTTAGATAGACCTTGTGTGTCTTGATGTGTTTGAGTGAGTTTACGTGTTCGTTTTAATAGAAACTGTTGTGTGATGTTATTAATACCTATACAACTTAGATTAGAGGTTTAACATCTAGGAACGAGCCCACGTAGGACCCACAAGGGTCCCTGGATGAAGGGCCCAAGACTTGGACAAAACTGCCAAGACCACTGCTCAATCGATGAGATAGTCTACTTGGCGTAGGCCCATCAACTCCCCATCTACTGGGGGGGAGGCCCATAATAAGTGAGAAGTCTTGACCCCCATGAAACCAGTCTCTGAAGCCATCGACGCCCAGCAGCACGGGCCATCAATCAAACGACAACCAGTAGCTTGGGTCGTCAATTGGCACCTGCTAAAACTGTTGCACGTTTGCTGCCTACTTGGGGTGTTTTATGTAAATTCACCCCAAGTATTTTAGGAACATAGTCTGATATATTTTGGGGTTTTAAGTAAATATCAAGTTAGTTTTAAGCCCTAGACATATACAAAGACCCCTCACTTCTATATTCTAACTCCCTCTCTAAAGAAAACTCTCTCAAAGTCACCATTGGAGCTAAGACTCAAGGAAGGCAAGAATAGGGATAGTTTAGACGTGTATATTCACCAAAATTAGTAATTTTCCTTCACTTTGAGGTATGTTATCCATACTTGAACCCTCTTCCATTCAAGGAGCCATTTCCAGAAGATCTCAAAAAGGGATTCCAAACTCTATTTCCTTCTATCTTTGATTTTAAGCATTGGTCTTCTTGTAAAAGTGTTCTAATAATTTAAGTATGTTTATTATTGTATGAATAGATTATTTTCTTGTTAAAAACCTAATGAACCCATGTATATGCATATTTCAAACTTTTAGCTTAACAAATGGGTTAAATTAGCATATTTGGGTAAGTTATGAACTTTGGTTTTCTTATGTTGATGTTTTGGTTTAGATACTGCCCTAAGGGCCTTATTATGATGAAATATTGAGAAATTGATTATAATGGGTGATGGATTGGTTAAATGGTGAGTTGCCATTATTGTTTAGTTCTTTTGATGAATTTCTTTAGAGTGTTATGGTCCACCTTCTTGGTGGCAGTGTTTATTTAATGAACTTGATATTACTTAGTAAGTTTTGTGACTGTGGCTTTGAAGGCCTAGAATATGAAATGAAGTGATATTGAAGATAAGTCTTGTCTCGTGTTTTGTGAAGGCCTAGGTAATATATATGTCTTGTGAATCATGTTAAGTGTGTAATTGATGAATGTAGGACTACAGAATGTATAGAAGCTAATGTTTATGAAATGATGTTTATATGCAAGATGTGCTCACAATACTCATACACACTTAAATGAATGTATGGAGTTAAATTGAGTAAATAGAGGAGTTTTAAGGTGAACACTCTTCGCGTGTTGAGATGAAGTGTTTAGTAGAAACCTCACTACATCCTATGAGCTTTCTAAGATAGGTCGGAGGATGAATGTCTTTCATGAGTTGAGATGTGGTGGTCACTAGCTATCCTTAACCTATAGTTTAACGTGTTTAGAATCCGTGGGCGTTATGTCTAGCACCGAGAGGATATGAAAATGAGGTGGTTACACTTCTTGAGTTGAAATGTTGTATTCCAATGTACCTCTTGAGATGAGTACTCCTCGTGAGTAGAGAATAGGTTATTTGGTAGCTATATCCTTATCCCTTAACTATGCGCCCGCATAGGTGTAAACATTGGGAAAGCAATGTAAAAGCTAAGCAGAATGACCTTACTCTAGGAAAGTGAGGATCCCTCATCCAATAGGGGTTAATGTCGGGATTCCATGTCTTGCTCTCATGGTCTATGTCGGTTAAGCTAACCCTCCACAAAAGAATAGATTGAACTAAGTCTTTTAAAAGAATATACTACATACGGTAGGTGGTGGTATGGGATGTTATCTACTCATTGCACTAGGTAGGACCTTCCAAAAGGGAAGACTTGGTGCCAAACCTTCTAAAAGAATGTACTACTTATGGTAGGTGGTGGTATGGGACGCTATCTACTCATTGCACTAAGTAGAAATTCCGAAAGGGAAGACTTTGGTGGTTTGTTGGGTGTCTTTTAATGTCTTGTCATTGATTGAGGGGCTTGTTTATGCCGAATTAAATAAGCCAAAAGAGGTAGTCTTAAGGATTGCTTTGGCGTGTATTGAAGGAGGAATTTGCATATTTCCTTCAAGTCTTACTTTAGTGAGTCTTAGGATAATCCCGAGGTAGGGAAACTCTTACGGAAAATGAGTTCACTTTCTGTTTTTCTTGGCCTTTGAAGTTCACTCATTTAGAATAGGATAATTCATTGTGAATGACTTAAATGATTTATTGTTAAAGTTCAAATTAGTTCACTGTAATTTTAGATTTAAGTTCACTGTAAGTTTTTGGAAGTTACTGTAAATGCCTCTTTTTGGTTAAAAATTAAGTGAGTTCTTCTCTATGTGTTAAATGATGTTCCTTATGATATTTTGTTCCTATATTCTTGAATATTTTACATAAATTGGATGAAATGTTATTTTACTAAAATGTCCCTTTTCGCATGTTTTTGCATATGTCATACTTAGTACATTAATTGTATTAACCCTATACTTTTCTATACCTTATAAGTATAGGTTGAAGACTTTTTGGAAGATTCGAAGGAGAAAATTGGGAAATTCACTCTCTGAAGAATTAGTATGTCCTCATATATTCGAGGACATAGTCTATTTTTTCCTAGTTTATTATTATGACTTATTATGTATTTGATTTCAATGTAAACGGTCGTGTACCTAAGATATTATATGTTGTGTCTTAAGTTTGGCTTGTGATGATGAGATTTCTTAAGCATTTATGAAATATTTAATTTATTCGTGAAAAGTTTTAATTCCACACTACTTTTCATGTCTTATGTAATGAATGCTAGTTGAAGGGCTTGTAGAAGACCCAAAAAGGTCAAGTAAGCCCGATCACGAAACGAGTGTTCCTCCTAACTTCTAGGGGGTTATTTCAGGTCATGACACATGTTAAAATTGACCAAATACCAACGTGGGAAATACCTAGAGAAGGATCAGAACATGGAAAGGATCATGACACAACTAGACATTTTTGGAAAAAAATGTCATGAGAGTTGGTGCTAAAAGTGTCAATGTTGTGGGTGTTGAGTGTTTAAACCCCGATGAAGCCAAGTTTGAAGCGTTGTACAAAAAAGGTTGAACTTAATAGACAAACAAAGAGGTGGTTACCGCAAAAACTACCTAAGGCAGGGTTGTAACATCACTACTAAAAGAATTGGATTTAACAACAATAAATTTTGTAGCTAAAAAATGTAATCTGTTGCTAAACTCACTTAGCGATGAATTAGTGACTTGTTTTTGTTAGCAACGAGCAAAATAGCAACATACTTATGGCAACGTTCATCGCTAAATGAAGTTATTTTAGAGAGTGGAGGTGTCGTTACCCCTTTTGGAAAGAAGGATATTGGGAGAAGGACATGTATATTCCTCCCCATGAGCATCCAAAGCGAAAGGATTTAGAGGGTGGTCGATCTTAGGATATGCTTTTTGGTATTCTCAACAAAGTTGAGAGGTCAGAAAAAATTCAAAACAAATAAAGGAAGATGTGTCGACACTTAGAGATGATTACTTATCGCTCCATATTTATCAAATAGTTTGAGACAAAAATGGGTCAGATTTCGTCCCATTTGAAACCGAGACAATAAGGGGGTTGACTAGTTATACGATGGCCAACCCCAAGAATTAAGTTTGAGTGAGGACTTGCGTCGTGCCACGACGCTAACTAAGGCGCTTTTTGGGAGGCAACGTCAGTTTTATTTTTTTTTCCTTTGATTTTTTAAATTGAAATAATAGTGTGTTGATTGTGCAAGTTAAAGTGTGGAATGCCAAGTAGGTCGTCAAGCACAACTTGGACAGCCGTTAGACTCTAGTAATTATGAAATTGGAGTTTGTAAAACGCAGTGAGCACATGAGAAAATAGATGTGTTACCGATCAGGTCAGGGACCCCGACTTTAACCATCGTATGGACCCCTAGTTTAACTGGAGGTCATATAAAACATGGATATGTAAGTTACCTCTCGGCGTATCTCCTAGTAAGTCAATGATAAAAACTTATGTCACCGAATGGGTGAGAACTCGACGATGTTCTTTGACATTCCCTCACTTTTCAACCTTCCAAACATACACCCGTACTATATGTTCCTATATTCTTGTGATATTTATCGTGTATTTGTCATCGATTGTGTGTTTCTAGTTGGATCCTTTGTCACCTAGATTTACAACTTATTTATTCGGCTTCTAGGGTAGGTTTTCCATACCCTAAATTCATATTCCGCAATTATACTCATTTGAATTTTATTTTATCTTATTTAGGGATTAATTTACAATGATTTAGTGTCGTCAAATGCTTATTTTGTGCAAATAACTAATGCAAAACCCTTGATTCCTAGGTATATGGATTAAAGAACAAAGCATGGACACTAATATGCAATAAACGAACAAAGTAAGATGAAAGAACAAAGAAATGAAAGCCTTCTAATCGCCAAGTCCCTTTGGCGAGTCGCCGGATGGGCATTACATCACCTGAAGTTCCAATATGCCAAGCCCGGAAGGAGAAAACCAAGCATGCTACGAAAAGGAATAGTCGGTAAATCATTGAATGGTTTCACAATGCAGTGTTGGATAGCCCAAAGTTATAAAACTTGAGGCACCTGAAGGCGAAGGCGGAAAGGCGGAGTCATTAACCAAAGGGCGGATCACCAAGCATGTCGGCGAGCCCGACTTACTGCGCCGAATGAACCTTCCCAACATAGTTTTAGCGACTATAAATACGTTTATGAGTATTTTGTTTAATATCAATTTTTATTTTGAACAATCATTAGATTAATTTTGTTATTGAACATTGAGTATCGAGACAAGTTTTTCTTTATCTTTTTAAGTAATGAAGTTTTTCCTTTTAAGAAATCAGAAGTGGGTCTTTGAGATTTCGTAGTTTGGACCTTTATAAATATGAAATTAATTTTACCTAGTTAATGAAAACTTAGTTTGGTATCGATTTTTATCTTCTTATGATATCTAGCTAAAACCCCAATTCTTGGGTTGTGATTATGGGATTATGGACTGATTTTTTTTATGAGTATTGCTAATTGTTAGTCCAAATGCTTTTTGGAAGCAATTTCAATTAGTAATTGTGGTTTAACTTAAAGAATTGTGGTTGAAAATGCAGTTCTACCTTCGTGTTTTTTGCTTGCTTGAAAGAGTTGTTTTAAAAAAAAAATTATTGATTGATGGTCTGCGGGTATTGGGTTGTCATGGGTTCAGCTCGAGATAGTGAGTCCTAAACTTCTTTCCAAAATTTCTGCTCGAGAGAGTGAACAGACTAAAGGGTAAGCTATTCTTTTTTGCATTCATGTCAATGTTTGAGATAAATTGACCTGATTCAGGGTAAATTGTTCGATCGAAATTTTACCTCCTTAATTTTCTAGTTTATTCACTAATTTACAACTATTTTCTAACAGTTGCAATTACCCATTTGTTTATACTAGCCAATAATCGAATCACATCCAAAGAAATCTCTCAGTATTGTTATTTTCGTATTGATTTGTTGTTGTAGTTGATAGTTTAAAACAAAAAAAAAATTGTTCTTATTTGACATTTGCGTCACCCCTTGATTTGAATTATGTCTTGTTTCGATAAAGTCTATTTCTATGGCTGATTTTAAGATGTTTTGTCACGACCCAAAACCGAGCCGCGACTGGCACCCACATTTACCCTCCTATGTGAGCGAACCAACCAATCTAAACCTTAACATTTAAATTTAATATCAACATAAAGCAATGCGGAAGACTTAAACTCATTAATAAAAGACAATTCAATAACTTCTAAAATTCAACATCTATTATTTCCCCAAAATCTGGAAGTCATCACCACAAGAACATCTATGATCAAATTACTAAACTAAGAGTATTCTAAGAA
>NC_028648.1:74136531-74142708 GCF_001406875.1 Solanum pennellii | reverse complement strand
CCCCTTAAATAACTAACAGAAATCCGACCCAGCCTGGGATTACGCAGCCTGTGACGGGCCGTCGTGCCTGCGACGGTCCGTCCTGCTGCTCGTCACAGAGTTCAGAGACTAGATTTTTACCAAGAGTCTGTGACGGTCCGTCACGCCTACGACGGTCCGTCCTGCAGGTCCGTCGCCAAGTTCAGAGAGTCGATTTCAGTACCCAAATTTCAGAAGTCTAAGTGTTCTGGAACGAGACACCTGCGACGGTCCGTCGTGCCCACGACGGTTCGTCCTGCAGGTCCGTCGCCAAGTTCAGAGAGTCGATTTCAGTACCCAAATTTCAGAAGTCTAAGTGTTCTGGAACGAGACACCTGCGACGGTCCGTCGTGCCCACGACGGTTCGTCCTGCAGGTCCGTCGCCAAGTTCAGAGAGTCGATTTCAGTACCCAAATTTCAGAAGTCTAAGTGTTCTGGAACGAGACACCTGCGACGGTCCGTCGTGCCCACGACGGTTCGTCCTGCAGGTCCGTCGCCAAGTTCAGAGAGTCGATTTCAGTACCCAAATTTCAGAAGTCTAAGTGTTCTGGAACGAGACACCTGCGACGGTCCGTCGTGCCCACGACGGTTCGTCCTGCAGGTCCGTCGCCAAGTTCAGAGAGTCGATTTCAGTACCCAAATTTCAGAAGTCTAAGTGTTCTGGAACGAGACACCTGCGACGGTCCGTCGTGCCCACGACGGTTCGTCCTGCAGGTCCGTCGCCAAGTTCAGAGAGTCGATTTCAGTACCCAAATTTCAGAAGTCTAAGTGTTCTGGAACGAGACACCTGCGACGGTCCGTCGTGCCCACGACGGTTCGTCCTGCAGGTCCGTCGCCAAGTTCAGAGAGTCGATTTCAGTACCCAAATTTCAGAAGTCTAAGTGTTCTGGAACGAGACACCTGCGACGGTCCGTCGTGCCCACGACGGTTCGTCCTGCAGGTCCGTCGCCAAGTTCAGAGAGTCGATTTCAGTACCCAAATTTCAGAAGTCTAAGTGTTCTGGAACGAGACACCTGCGACGGTCCGTCGTGCCCACGACGGTTCGTCCTGCAGGTCCGTCGCCAAGTTCAGAGAGTCGATTTCAGTACCCAAATTTCAGAAGTCTAAGTGTTCTGGAACGAGACACCTGCGACGGTCCGTCGTGCCCACGACGGTTCGTCCTGCAGGTCCGTCGCCAAGTTCAGAGAGTCGATTTCAGTACCCAAATTTCAGAAGTCTAAGTGTTCTGGAACGAGACACCTGCGACGGTCCGTCGTGCCCACGACGGTTCGTCCTGCAGGTCCGTCGCCAAGTTCAGAGAGTCGATTTCAGTACCCAAATTTCAGAAGTCTAAGTGTTCTGGAACGAGACACCTGCGACGGTCCGTCGTGCCCACGACGGTTCGTCCTGCAGGTCCGTCGCCAAGTTCAGAGAGTCGATTTCAGTACCCAAATTTCAGAAGTCTAAGTGTTCTGGAACGAGACACCTGCGACGGTCCGTCGTGCCCACGACGGTTCGTCCTGCAGGTCCGTCGCCAAGTTCAGAGAGTCGATTTCAGTACCCAAATTTCAGAAGTCTAAGTGTTCTGGAACGAGACACCTGCGACGGTCCGTCGTGCCCACGACGGTTCGTCCTGCAGGTCCGTCGCCAAGTTCAGAGAGTCGATTTCAGTACCCAAATTTCAGAAGTCTAAGTGTTCTGGAACGAGACACCTGCGACGGTCCGTCGTGCCCACGACGGTTCGTCCTGCAGGTCCGTCGCCAAGTTCAGAGAGTCGATTTCAGTACCCAAATTTCAGAAGTCTAAGTGTTCTGGAACGAGACACCTGCGACGGTCCGTCGTGCCCACGACGGTTCGTCCTGCAGGTCCGTCGCCAAGTTCAGAGAGTCGATTTCAGTACCCAAATTTCAGAAGTCTAAGTGTTCTGGAACGAGACACCTGCGACGGTCCGTCGTGCCCACGACGGTTCGTCCTGCAGGTCCGTCGCCAAGTTCAGAGAGTCGATTTCAGTACCCAAATTTCAGAAGTCTAAGTGTTCTGGAACGAGACACCTGCGACGGTCCGTCGTGCCCACGACGGTTCGTCCTGCAGGTCCGTCGCCAAGTTCAGAGAGTCGATTTCAGTACCCAAATTTCAGAAGTCTAAGTGTTCTGGAACGAGACACCTGCGACGGTCCGTCGTGCCCACGACGGTTCGTCCTGCAGGTCCGTCGCCAAGTTCAGAGAGTCGATTTCAGTACCCAAATTTCAGAAGTCTAAGTGTTCTGGAACGAGACACCTGCGACGGTCCGTCGTGCCCACGACGGTTCGTCCTGCAGGTCCGTCGCCAAGTTCAGAGAGTCGATTTCAGTACCCAAATTTCAGAAGTCTAAGTGTTCTGGAACGAGACACCTGCGACGGTCCGTCGTGCCCACGACGGTTCGTCCTGCAGGTCCGTCGCCAAGTTCAGAGAGTCGATTTCAGTACCCAAATTTCAGAAGTCTAAGTGTTCTGGAACGAGACACCTGCGACGGTCCGTCGTGCCCACGACGGTTCGTCCTGCAGGTCCGTCGCCAAGTTCAGAGAGTCGATTTCAGTACCCAAATTTCAGAAGTCTAAGTGTTCTGGAACGAGACACCTGCGACGGTCCGTCGTGCCCACGACGGTTCGTCCTGCAGGTCCGTCGCCAAGTTCAGAGAGTCGATTTCAGTACCCAAATTTCAGAAGTCTAAGTGTTCTGGAACGAGACACCTGCGACGGTCCGTCGTGCCCACGACGGTTCGTCCTGCAGGTCCGTCGCCAAGTTCAGAGAGTCGATTTCAGTACCCAAATTTCAGAAGTCTAAGTGTTCTGGAACGAGACACCTGCGACGGTCCGTCGTGCCCACGACGGTTCGTCCTGCAGGTCCGTCGCCAAGTTCAGAGAGTCGATTTCAGTACCCAAATTTCAGAAGTCTAAGTGTTCTGGAACGAGACACCTGCGACGGTCCGTCGTGCCCACGACGGTTCGTCCTGCAGGTCCGTCGCCAAGTTCAGAGAGTCGATTTCAGTACCCAAATTTCAGAAGTCTAAGTGTTCTGGAACGAGACACCTGCGACGGTCCGTCGTGCCCACGACGGTTCGTCCTGCAGGTCCGTCGCCAAGTTCAGAGAGTCGATTTCAGTACCCAAATTTCAGAAGTCTAAGTGTTCTGGAACGAGACACCTGCGACGGTCCGTCGTGCCCACGACGGTTCGTCCTGCAGGTCCGTCGCCAAGTTCAGAGAGTCGATTTCAGTACCCAAATTTCAGAAGTCTAAGTGTTCTGGAACGAGACACCTGCGACGGTCCGTCGTGCCCACGACGGTTCGTCCTGCAGGTCCGTCGCCAAGTTCAGAGAGTCGATTTCAGTACCCAAATTTCAGAAGTCTAAGTGTTCTGGAACGAGACACCTGCGACGGTCCGTCGTGCCCACGACGGTTCGTCCTGCAGGTCCGTCGCCAAGTTCAGAGAGTCGATTTCAGTACCCAAATTTCAGAAGTCTAAGTGTTCTGGAACGAGACACCTGCGACGGTCCGTCGTGCCCACGACGGTTCGTCCTGCAGGTCCGTCGCCAAGTTCAGAGAGTCGATTTCAGTACCCAAATTTCAGAAGTCTAAGTGTTCTGGAACGAGACACCTGCGACGGTCCGTCGTGCCCACGACGGTTCGTCCTGCAGGTCCGTCGCCAAGTTCAGAGAGTCGATTTCAGTACCCAAATTTCAGAAGTCTAAGTGTTCTGGAACGAGACACCTGCGACGGTCCGTCGTGCCCACGACGGTTCGTCCTGCAGGTCCGTCGCCAAGTTCAGAGAGTCGATTTCAGTACCCAAATTTCAGAAGTCTAAGTGTTCTGGAACGAGACACCTGCGACGGTCCGTCGTGCCCACGACGGTTCGTCCTGCAGGTCCGTCGCCAAGTTCAGAGAGTCGATTTCAGTACCCAAATTTCAGAAGTCTAAGTGTTCTGGAACGAGACACCTGCGACGGTCCGTCGTGCCCACGACGGTTCGTCCTGCAGGTCCGTCGCGAAGTTCAGAGAGTCGATTTCAGTACCCAAATTTCAGAAGTCTAAGTCTTTTGGAACGAGACACCCTCGACGGCCCGTCGTGCCCATGACGGTCCGTCGTGGGTTCCGTCGACTCACACAGTTTTTCCAGAAATAAAATCTGCTGCTCAAAACGACTAAACAGGTCGTTACATTTAAACTTACAAAAAATTTTAAACGAGAAGAATAAATAGATAAATCCTAGAATTAAGATATAAAACAAACAAAAATTCACATTTTCAATATAGAAACACATATCACAATAATACAAATAAAGAGTCTTAGCACGAGTTGAAATTAAAATTTAATTGGGTTCAACTGAAGATTACATTAAAATGGGTTAACACTTAAATGAGTTGAGATTGAATCTACTTCAAATTAGTATAAATTTTAGGAATCACATAGATTTAATATGAAATTAAAATCTATCCCTATAAAGTTTGTAATTACATTAGTCCCCGAAAAAGTAAAAAAAAAAATTGGATACGTATATGTAGCTCTAATACATTAAAAACTACCTCGGATACATTATAAAATAAACTTGATAAAATTTGTAGCTCGAATACATTAAAAACAAGCTCAAATGCAATATAAAATAAATCAAATACATAATATGTAGCTCGAATACATTACAAAATAGATTTAGAATTAGAGGTTCTTAAAATAGAGGGGAATATTGGATTTATGGGAAATATAAGACGTGTATTTTAGCAAATTTACTTCAAATTATATTGAGCCCAACTCATAAAATTATAGACAGGTTGGAACAGTTATCTATATTTGGGTTCATTTTGACACGCTAGATGAAATAAAATCAAAAAGCATAAACCTAATCTAGTTAGACCTAGGGAGAAGCAACCACAACAGGCACAACAACAATTCATCAACCACAATTCACTTCTTCCCTAATATCTTACCATTGAATATCAAAGAAAGCTTTCTTCACTGCCATTTGTAGCTATTTTGATCATGAAAATACACCATTTCTTAAATGTCATGAATAAGTAGTTAACTCGATCTAATTCACCACAAGCTAAGACTACAATACATTAATGCGATCTAAATGGAGGTATAGTCGAATTGGCGAACTGTTTTGGTCGAGCTTCGATCAAAATCTTATTAATACAGTGAAGAAATATCTACTCCATCGATGTTAATTACTTCTCACCTTTTTATTTCATTTGTTTTAGTTGCTTTCATGGCTACTGTATATCAGATGTGTCCATGAATTTGATCTAGATAGTTTTAATGTTTAAAGGTTCATTCTAGAATTGCCATTCTTAGTTTTGGTCTCAGCATGTGAAATCATTTTTAATTGATCAATTTGATACTAACTTCTTAAAACATGTCAATAAATATGTGTGTTCCAAGGAGTATAAATTGTTAAGAGTATATATTATTTAGGAATGCAATCTTGAAGGAACAATGAAAAATAGATTAAATACTATTTGCTGATTGAGAAAGAGTCTTAAATCATTAATTATTCAGATCTTAATTATTGGGATTCAGATGCTTAATATTAATGAAAACAAATGACACCTGAATTGGTGAATTGTACAAAACTTATAGGGGCTAATATGACAAGAAATAACTAATATTTCTAATTGAGGAAGATATAAAACCAAGATAAGAGCTTTGATATCCAGCCAAAAAAATATTAAATTTGATACATGAAAAGAATGTATGGAGGCCAAAGGTTTGATCCTTGTAATTTGCATATCACACAAAAGAACTGGGCTGCATTCTAAAACATGTATTTATAATTCAGGTCCTTAAAAAAATTATATAACATAGAAACAATTAGTTGTAAAGTTGTTCATATTAGAGATGACGAGTGGGAAACGTTGTAGTGACATTTCGCGATAATGCATGTACTTATTTCCTATTCGTATGATACCATCTGATAACTTTCTGTTGGGTGTATATTTAAGTAGAGATAGAAATATTTCTTTCTCTTTAAGGAGATTGAAGCCCTTTGTGTCTTGATCTACACCAATCCAACAATCTATCTCTTAACATGTCCCTCCAGAATAAAATATCTCAATAACGTCGTACAACTCAAATGACTCCGAATTTGTTGAAGAGACTAAAACTCCACCAATACAACACCTTCCTTTTATATATATATATATATATATATA
>NC_028648.1:74042492-74135986 GCF_001406875.1 Solanum pennellii | reverse complement strand
ATAAAATGATCTTTATAAATATCAAAAAGTTTATGAAATATTTTTTAGATCAGTTTTCAAGAGTGTATAAGAACGTTTATATAAGCATGAATTAGGATATTGGTTGAGTATCCTCCAAGAACACTAACTGAAACTAAACACACCTTGTAGAATCTCAACTCAAATTGAATAGGTCTTGTGGAGTCTCATAATATTTTGATGTCTACAACTAAATTTCAAAATTAAAAAATACACCAGTTTATTAAAAATAGTAAGATAAAGAAAACATAAAATCAATTTTTAGTAATAAACACATCATTAAACCAATAAACTGACTTTATAGAATTTGACCTCTCAACTTAGAATTAGAAGTCTTTTACCAAGTGAATAATGCCTATTGTGGTTTTATCAATATATACCTATCTTTACATTACCCTGTTTTGGTTATTGAAATCTCCATTAATGGAGGTTTAGAATATACACAAATACAGAGAGAAGAGCCAAAAGGAAGAGAAGAGAAGAGAACATCTTTCATATATGAAAATGAGTTTACTATTTCATTGAAAAGTAAAGTTTACATTGTAGTTCAATATCTATTTATAGAATATAGAATTGTAACTACTTTCTTAACTAATTATAGATGCATCCAGAATTTTTCTAACTACTTTAAATAACTCACACTATATAGCTTGTTCAATCTCTTAAGTTGATCAACACTCCCCCTAAAGCTTTATGGTTGAAACACATTATTCATTCCAAATTTGCTCAACAAACTGATGTGTTGTATCTTGCCAAAACATTTAGTTAATAGATCAGATAGTTAGTCCTATGTGTTTATGTGTTGTGTTTTCAGCATGCCTTGGCAAATCCTTTCTCGAACAAAGTGACAATCAATATCAAAATGTTTTGTTCTTTCATGAAATATAGGGTTAGCTTCAATCTGGATGGCGGCCTTGCTATCACAAATCATATTCACGAGTGTGGTTATCTTGACCCCCTACTCTTTGTACAATCCTGTCGGCCATTATATAAAGTATTCGGCCATTATATAAATTGTTTTGTTTTTTAGCGTCGGCCAGATAAAGTAAAGGTCATTATATGTAAAGTATTTTGTTTGTTAGTGTCGGCCAAAGAAAATTATGCCATGTGTAAAACTTTATTAAAGTAGTGTCGGCCACTTATATTGGCCAAGCATGTAAGTTTGATTGTATAAATAGAGGGTTTTTCCCTCATAATAAAGGCAGGCTACTTCCAATTAACTCTCTTCTTCACTCTCTCTTCTGAAATCCGCTTCCACCCCAAAATTGGTATCAGAGCTAGTTAACAAAGATAAGCTATGGAAAACAAAGATGAATTAAAAAACGGAAAAGGGTCTAAAATACCCTCAAAGTATTGAAAATGGTACAAAATTACCCTCCATCCACCTATTGGCTCCAAAATACCCTTCCCACCCACCTATTGGGTCCAAAATACCCTTGTCATCCACCTTTTAGTTCAAAATTGACCACTTATTTAACGGTTTTATATTTAAACTATTTAAATATTTTTTTAAATACGTGGCGCTCAACTATTTGTTATAATTTAACTTATTAGTATAATTTATAAATCAATTCACTACCCATCCATTACTAATTAAACCCTCCAAATTAATAAATCACTCACATTGTTAATGCGACAACAGAAAAACTAGTGCCAATTGAGTGTTTTTAAAAATTTGAGACGAAAATATCTATAGGAGTAAATTATCATACATTCAAGTGTCTAAATAAAAATTACCGATAAACTTAAAAGTCTGACTATGTTCATCTTAATTATTCTTACGTCTCAATTATGTGATGTTACTTCATAGGTAAGTTTTTTTCAAAATAATATATTAAAAGTTTTAAAACATATCATAAATATTTATAAAATTATATTTTAAAAAAGTGCATGAATTAATTCGGGATGTATTACTTCTTTACCTTTAATCAAAAATTTCTAATTCAATCTTGAAAGAGAATCAAATTGAAAATGTCCTCCTAAATAAGCGGCTCAACATAAATTTAATTGGGGCTTCGATTCGGACTCGAATAATTTTCGATGTCATTTTCGTTAATCTATAATTTCATCTTGTTTTAGTAGTGTTTATGACAATTTTGATATTATAGTTGAATTATTAATTGGGTGGGGTTTAGTTAGTAATGGGTGGGTATATAAATAATACAAATAAATTAAATTATAACCAATAGTTGAACATCAATTATTTTAAAAATATTTAAATTTAAAATCATTAAATAAGTCAATTTTGAACTCAAAGGTGGATGACAAGGGTATTTTGGAGCCAATAGGTGAATGAAAAGGGCATTTTGGAGCCAATAGGTGGATGAAGGGTAATTTTGTATCATTTTCAATACTTTAAGGGTATTTTAGACCCTTTTCCGATTAAAAAATCTACAAAAGCAGGTATACTCATTTAAGATCATGAGTAGCTAAATTAAATTATTCCTGATAATCTCTTGTTAATTATAATTATTTATGATGTTTAATAATGTTATAATAACCATCTTTAGAAAGTTTGCTACAGAAATATTCTGCGAATAGGTATGCCAAGACTATGTCATCCTAAGGTTGAAACCGACAGGCAAGAAGGCCGTTTAGGGGAGTAAATAGAGTTGAGGCGCTGTTAGGGTAACTGATCAAAGAAGAAAGCTGTAGTAGTGACCAGACGAGATGATTATTAAACCACTATTATTACATAATAAATAAGTATAATTTATTAAGAGGTTGGAAGGAATAAAATTTTAGTGAAAATGAAAATGATTAAAATGAACTCTTACTTACTGGATGATGATGTTAATTATAAGATATTAATACTCTATATATTGAAAAATCTGAATACTGATATAAAAAGAATAGTTTATGATAAATTATTAACATACGAGGTAATAGAAGTAACAACTCAAGGTTGGGCTGAATTAGTTATACAAGATGATTTTTATGATAATAATTTTGACATAGATTTATATGTTGATCTAGAATTATTCATAGATCAATGATAAATTACATGTACTTACAATATTGGAAAGAAACTAAAGAAAACATATATCAACTTGAAAAATTATTAATTGAAAATTTGTTTATGTATCTAAGAACTCGAGAAAATGAATATTTAGAATATATTGCAAATGACGCAAATGAAATACAACAATTAGATCTACTTAAAAAAGAATATTATAAAAAAATATTTTATTCTTAAAAACAAGAAGAATAATACAACATCAAGTAAAGTAACTAAAATAACAAAAACTAAAATAGAAAGAAAAGTGCGAAAAATATGGAAAAAGTTAAAACCCTTATACATAGAATATGAACTATCACAACTTACTAAAACAAGTAATGATAAGACAAATCATTTGATAAACATAATTTCAAAAACAGAATATAAATATGTTTGTTATTTGAAAAAACGATATGAGCAAATAAATATATAAGCAACAACTGATAGAAAAAATAGGTGAAAAAAGACAAGAACTACAACATAGGAAAGATAGATTGAAAGAAAATATGTTAGCAGGAGTATGTAAAAAATCAATATTAGCACAAAGAAAAGTTATATTTATGTTAGAAATACAAATAGATTGCCTTGAATATAGATTACAACATAATATAATTTATAAATTATAATGAATAAAGAAGAATTTGCAGTAGACGAAACGACATATGAAAACCAAGATGGATTAACAATAAAAATAATATTTTCAAATTTAGGAAGAAGATATAAAAAAATAGGAAATAACTTATATTTAATGTTAGAAAAAAAAACAGCGAAATTAGAAGATAGTCTAACAGCTATGATAAGAATAACAAAAGAAAATAAAGAAATAGATAAATCAAAAGAAATTGAAAAAATAAGAATGCAAGAAAAGCAGGAAGTACAACATCTAGAAGAAATAAGAAATACGAAAATAAGTGAATTAGAAAAAGAGTTAGCTAAGTTAAAATTATTATATGAAATTAAACAAAAAGAAAAACAAATAGAAAAAGATAAAGAATTTGAATTAACTAATGAGATAAATAAGATGAAACAAAAATTAAATGAAAACCTTGAAATAGATGAAATAGACGAAGCAAATGAATCAGATACAATAAATGATCAAAACTCAGAAATAAGTGATGTTAGTGAAACATACACAGAAATTCTGAATCAAGTAAATAAGCCGAAAAAATTAGAAATAAACACAGGAGATATGAATCGACCTAGCACATCAAGAGTTAAAACTCCAGATAATAGTCCTAGAAGTAGTCCTAAATGGACACCAACTTATTATACAGAAAATTATGAACAATCAGATAGAACAAATGCAATATGGAATAGTAGATTAATTAAAAAATGGACACCTAAACCGATAACCGAACAATATAACTTTTTAGATCTAGATTGTGTTACAGATATAAATAAAGAAATACTACTATGGGTAGGAAATATATCTAAACAACTAATTGATAACAAAATAACAACAAAAGAAACGCCGAAATATATAGAAAGAACATTTGCTGGAACAACAAAATTATGGATAGAAAATTTACCCCCAGAAAGTCTATAAACACTTAGAAGTGATAAGAAAATAGATGGATCTCCATCAACAACAAATATAGATATAGTAGATAAATATGAATTAGCAATAAGAAATGAATTTGGAGGTATGACCACAGAAATAAAAGAACAAAATAGAGAAAAAATAATAAATAGACAACTTATGACAAAATTAGCTATATGTAAAATGTGTTATATAGATGTCACGACCCAAACGAGCCGCGAGTGGCACCCAGACTTATCCTCCTATGTGAGCGAACCAACAAATCTAAACCCCAACGTTTTACCAATATTTCAACCATAATGAACAAAA
Source organism: Solanum pennellii (assembly GCF_001406875.1). Classification (NCBI taxonomy): domain Eukaryota; kingdom Viridiplantae; phylum Streptophyta; class Magnoliopsida; order Solanales; family Solanaceae; genus Solanum; species Solanum pennellii. Next base: position 74,131,121 of record NC_028648.1, on the reverse strand, counting down.
TATAATGCGGAAGACCCAAAACTCATTAATATAACCAATTAAATAAACTTCTAAATTATAATACTTATCATCCCCAAAATCTGGAAGTCATCACATCAAGAACATCTATCGTCAAATTACTAAGTCTAAGAGTATTTAAGAACTAAAATAAGTAAAACGATGGTCCATGTCCGAACTTCAAAGACATCAAGACGTGAAGAAGAGAATCCTGTCCGAGGAAGGAACAATAGCTCACCCTGAAATCTGGCGTGCTGAAGACTGGCTAGTGTTGCGGACGAGTCGAAGTCACAGGTGCACTTGCTGCACTCCACAAAACAACAAGAAGGAAAAATAAAAGTCGGGGTCAGTATAAGGAACAAGTACTGAGTAGGTATCATCGGCCAACTCAAAATAGAAAGCAATATATACTGAATAATAATATAAAATCAACCACAATACTTAACAGGTGACAATCAACAAGTACAAGAACCATTGGTAACAACACCAAGCACTCCTATGAGGACTCAAGCCTCCACACCATATTCATTTGGGAAATAGGTTCTTCGAAATTGAGTATATAAAGTTAATTCAAGATTACTTATCTTTATTCTTATCGTGTCAGAACGTGACACTCCGATCCCCTAATGCTACGTGTCGAAACGTGACACTCCGATCCATTATTCCTCCCGTGTCGGAACGTGACACTCCGATCCCCTAATGCTACGTGTCGGAACGTGACACTCCTATCCCCTAATGCTACGGGTCGGAACGTGACACTCCGATCCATTTATCTCATTATTTCAGTTCATCAAGCTTTCTCTATGTCAAGCATCATCTTAATAGAGAGGATTTAAGATTAAAGGTTCAACAATCTCATCATTCTAACCACCACAATTATACGATCACAACATACAAACACACAATCAAGTATATAGAAGACTTTACAATACCACCCAATACATATCAATCGCTATTTAGTGTTTATCTATCACAGACATAAACCATAACCTACCTCCCCCGAAGCATCGTGATCAAGCAAGCTATATCCCCAATGCCCTTTGCTTTCCTCTTCGTTCTCTCTCTTTCGCTCGTTCGTTCCCCTCTGTTCCTTTTATTTTCTTCTCCAGATTCTTTTTCTTTTACCCTAATTATCATATAATTCATTATGATAAAAGTAACCCATTATTTATTTCAAGGTTATCTCCTTTAACCCTCCAAGTAAATAAATTATTAAACTTACCCCACTAAATTCATAAAGTTTGTCCTGAATAGTCCAAAACACCCCTTTGAAACTTTTAGCAGAAATCCGACCCAGTTGGGGTTACGCAACCTGTGACGGCCCGTCGTGTCTATGATGGTCTGTCCTACAGGTCCGTCACAAAGTTCAGAGAGTCAAATTCAGTAAATGGGTTTGTGACGGCCCGTCGTGTCTATGACGGTCCGTCCTGCAGTTCCGTCGTGAAGTTCAGAGAGTCGATCTCAGTACCCAGATTTCAGAGTTGAAGTGTTTTGGAATGAAGACCCTCGACGGTCCGTCATGACCATGACGGTCCGTCGCATGATCCGTCGACCCAGCCAGTTAATTTCAAATACTTCTACTGCTCGAACCGACTAAACAGGTTGTTACAATAGAAGAATACACATGTGCATTCAAAGAATATTATTACAAAGCAAGATATGATATAAATGAAGCAAAAGAAATAAGACAACAATATTTTACTAAACTACCAGAACCATTTAGTACAAAAATAATTAAAGATTGGAACAATGAAGGATTAACAGATACTCTAGGAGCTAGAATAAAATTTTTACATCAATGGTTTGTACAACTATGTGAAAACCAAAAAGAAAAATTAAAAATGGAAAAAGTACTAATTAAAAATTTAGCCTGTTGTAAAAGTAAAACAGCACCACAGTTTGGATGTACAAATAAATATTATAAAGAGCAAAAACCTAAAAGATATAAAAATTTTAGAAAAACTAAAACTAGGTATAAATATAAAAAACCAAGACAAAGGTATTATGTAAAAAATTATAAAATAAAAAGACCATATAGACCAAAAAGAAAATTATCCCAATGTACTTGCTATAATTGCGGGAAGATAGGACACTTAACTAGAGATTGTAAGTTACCCAAGGATACAAAAAGAAAACAAATTGCAAAAATAATTATAGATAATGATGAATATATGCAAATAGAATATGTAGACTATGAATTAAGTGAAAATGACAGTATATATGAAGTATCAGATATAGAATTTGAAAATGAAGAAGAAAATATTGATATAGATGTGGTGGACGAAGGAATCTAATGTCTGAAGATGATATAAAAATAATATCCAAAGAAGAATATCAAAATGAAGAGTTATCAGAACAAAAAATCATATTTGATAATACAATATTTGAACATATAAAAGGAAAAGAATTAGACTTAAGTGTTGAAAAAGTACTTGAAATACCTACTTTGAGAAATTGGTTTAAAAGACAAAAAGAAGAATACTATGTAGTTAGTCAGAAAGAACATATTATAGATTGTAAATATACAAAAAGGAAAAGCACGGATACCTATACTAAATAAGAGAATAATAAATAAAGAAATACAAGATATAAAAAACTAAAACACCTATAAAATATGTACATTTAGGAGGAACAGAAATATTAATAAAAGCTTGTTTTCGAGAAGGAATAGATACACCTATTGAAATATATTTAGCAGATGATAGAATTATACACCCTATAGAAAAAAGCATAATTAGTGCTGTAAAAAGAAACCTAATATACCAAAAATTTAAATTTATAATAAGTGCCAACTATTCAGTAGCATTAACAGATAGAAATATAGATAAATCATTAGTATTATATTGGAAGATGTCTGGAATAGAGTTAGCACCAGGAAGTAAAATATTTACAGCAAGATGTAAAAACTTATATATATATACGACAAAACACAAAGTAACAGCAAGAAATAAAATTGATAAAATAAAAATAGAAAACCCTTTTGAAAAAATAATTACTGTAATAGATAATAATGACTATAGCTATAAAGAAATTGACATAGAAGAAGATTTAGAAATTGTAAAAGAAAGATTAAGCACTTCAAGCGTACCAAATACATTAACAAGAGCTACCTCATCAAGAATGAGTACATCTAAAAGGAACTATGAAATCCCACAAAACTTATTAGATAAAGAAGAGATAACACCATACCATTACTTCATAACAGGAATAATAGACCAAAGAAGGTATAAAATTTTAATAAATACAGGACAAGAAGAGAATTATATAATAAGAGAATTAGTATTAGAAACAGAAATTATAGAAACAAGACACTTATGCCCCGGATTACCTAGTGAGATGGTAAACACAAATGAAGAAATGACGGAACAAGAAATAACTATAGGAGGAATACCCTTAATAATACCATTTAAAATATACCAAGTAAGTCAGAATATTACATTAGGAATAAAATGGTTAGAAAAAGTTAAACCATACAATATAGAAGATGAACAATTAACAATAACTTGCCAAAATAAGAAAATAATTATCAAAAGAACAAAATGAATAATGAAAATATATATACTTGCAAAAATTATTGTAGAAGGATATCACAACAGATATTATACCCCTATGATATATACAGAAGCAGAAGCAAATATATGTATATATAATTGTTTACCAGAAGATAAATGGGAAAAATTATAAACACCTATGGTGGTAACAGGATTTAATAATGAAGGAAGTATGATTAAATATAAAGCAAAAAATATAAAAATACAAATATGGGATTAAATACTAACAATAGAAGAAATGTATAATTTTGAATTTACAACAAAAGATATGTTATTAGGAATGCCATTTCTAGAAAGATGTTACCCACATATTATAACGAAAACACATTGGTGGTTTACTACACCATGCGGAAATAAAATAGGAGCAAAAAGAGTAAATAATAAACAACGCAAACCTATAGAATGGACAAAAGGAAGTGAAAAATAAATCAAGAAATGGAAAATATAAATAAAAAACAAATAACACAATTAGAAATTATAATATTTACAATAGATAAAGTTAAAATAATTAACGAACAACTAGAATTACTATATAATGAGAATCCATTACAAGGATGGGAAAAACATAAGATGAAAGTAAAAATTGAATTAATATATGAAAATAGTTAATAACACAAAAATCATTAAAATATAATTTTGATGATTTAAAAGAATTTAAAATACACATAGATGAATTATTGGAAAATAATTATATACCAGAAAGCAATAGTAAACATACAAGTCCAGCGTTTATAGTTAATAAACATAGTGAACAAAAGCGAGAAAAAAGCAGAATGGTTATAGATTATCGTAATCTAAATGCCAAAACTAAAACATACAATTACCCAATACCAAATAAAATACTAAAAATAAAACAAATACAAGGATATAACTATTTTAGTAAATTTGACTGTAAATCAGGATTTTATCACCTGAAACTAGAAAAAGAATCTAAACAACTAACAGCATTTACTGTACCACAATGATTTTATGAATGGAATGTTTTACCATTTGGATATAAAATGCACCAGGTAGATATCAACATTATATGGATAACCATTTCAATCAACTGGAAAATTGCATTGTCTATATAGATGATATATTATTATATTCTAAAACACAAGATGAACATATTAGATTATTAGAAAAATTTATACATGTAATTAATCATTCAGGTATAAGTTTAAGTAAAAAGAAAGCAGAAATTATGAAACCACAGATAGAATTCCTAGGAATACAAATAGATAAGAATGGAATAAAAATGCAACCCACATAGTACAAAAAATAATTACCCTTGATGAAAATATAGATACAAAAAAGAAATTACAATCCTTTCTAGGATTAGTAAACCAAGTAAGAAAATATATACCAAAATTAGCAGAACATTTAAAACCATTACATAAAAAACTTAAAAAAGATGTTGAATATCATTTCGACAATAAAGATAAAGAACATATAAGACATATCAAGAATTTATGTAAGAATTACCAAAACTTTATTTTCCCGATGAAAACAGACCATTTACTTATATTATTGAAACAGATTCAAGTAATCACAGTTATGGAGGAGTTTTAAAATATAGATATGAAAAAGAAAAAATAGAGCAACATTGCAGATATTACTCAGGATCTTATGCAGACGCACAAATAAAATGGGAAATAAATGGAAAAGAACTATTTGCATTATATAAATGTTTATTAGCATTTGAACCATATATTGTTTACAATAAATTCATTGTAAGGACAGATAATACACAGGTACAATGGTGGATAACTAAAAAGGTACAAGATTCAGTTACAACAAAAGAAATAAGAAGACTAGTATTAAATATATTAAATTTTACATTTACAATTGAGATAATCAATACTGACAAAAATATGGTTGCAGACTACTTATCAAGACAAAGCTACTCAAACTAAGAACAAAAATGAACATACAATTGAAGAGCTATTCAAAGCCATTACTACACTTTGTACCAAAGTGGACAGAATGGATAATGAGATACAAAAGCTACAGACTAATGAAGATAACCTGAAGTCTAAAGCTAATATAAGTCAGCAGCATGACTGTAAAAATGCGGAGCTACGTCGTTCGGCAGACGGAAAACAGCCAGAGATAAAAGGAGACGTTGAGAAACTCCTTAAAACCCATAACGTTGCTAATGTTGCAGGTACAAGCACAGGAATTATGGAAAAAGCTACACCAAAAAATACAAACCTAAATAGCCTATTTACAAAACCATTTATTCCAAAAGTACAAATGATAGATACCCCAACACCACAAACATCTACATATGCAGTCAGCCTGCATAAAGAAAAGAAAACATATAACCATATTTCCCAAGCTTAAATTGAAAATCTATATAAAATACAAAATTTTTTAAACCTCAAACCCAGATCTACCACAACTACAGAAAAAACCCAAGACTATTTAACCCAAAAATTACAAGGTTATAATAAACTAATCGCACAGCCAAAAACAAATCCCAATCTAGTTAAGACCTGTTACAATTATGGATTATTAAATACAGTTTACACATATACAGGAGGAGAAATAAGTGGAATCCCAGAGGTCCACAAATCGTTTCTAATATATAAAAAAATAACAAAAGGAAATTTATTTTTTATAAGATTCTATACAGCACCAGCTGAAATACTCTACGACGAGATAAAACCGATGATCCAAATAGTAAAAATTGGATTAACCCAGGAGATGATAATACCAGAAGATATAGGACAACAACCGGAGATATCAAAAGTTGAGATACCCAGTTTTTATGCGAACAAAAGAATAATTGGATTATCAACTATTATACAAGAGTTAGCCAACAATTATTTACAAGGAAATACTATATGGAGTTATTATTCCAGAGATCATTTGATGATATATGCCAATTCACGGGAGATAAGACAAGCAGATATGGAGGAAGTCCAAAAATGGATTTTATCCTTATTAAAACCCGAAGCCACTCCAACAACCAGAGCAATAAAGAAAGGATTTATCTCTGAAGAATTATTGACAAGATACTGCAAGTTAATTGGACATAAATATCCATATCATATATGTTCAAAGTGTAATGAAGGTGATGATATAATCCCTGAAGTACAATTAGAATAAAGTCAGATAAAAAATAAAGTGTATGTAAAGTAGTAATAGTATTGTCGGCCATTATATAAAGTATTCAGCCATTATATAAAGTGTTTTGTTTTTTAGCGTCGGCCAGATAAAGTAAAGGCCATTATATGTAAAGTATTTTATTTGTTAGTGTCGGCCAAAGAAAATTAGGCCATGTGTAAAACTTTATTAAAGTAGTGTCGGCCACTTATATTGGCCAAGCATGTAAGTTTGATTGTATAAATAGAGGGTTTTTCCCTCATAATAAAGGCAGGCTACTTCCAATTAACTTTCTTCTTCACTCTCTCTTCTGAAATCCGCTTCCACCCGTTAACTTAGATGTACATGCTTCCATGCTTCTGAACTCAGCTTCAGCTGAGCTCCTTGAAACTCTTTTTTTTCTCTTGGATTTCCAAAAAATAAGTCCTTCTCCAAATTTAATCAAGTATCATATAACTGATCTTCTAGGTTCCATACATGCTCCCCAATCAGAGTCACAGTAAGCTGTGAGTTTAGAAGTGTCTGTTGCAAGCATTAACAAACCTAAGCCAGGTGCTTCTTTGATGTATCTAACTACTCTAAGAGATGCATTCATGTGTGACTTTTTAGGACAATGCATGAATTTACTAAAGACTTGTACTGAGAAAAGAAATATCAGGTCTTGTCATAGTAAGATATAAGAGCCTTCCTACCAATCTTTGATATTTTGTAGTGTCAGTTAACAAGTTGTCTCCTTCAGTTATACCTTCATTAATATGCTCATCGTATTGAACTGATGTGAGCTTTTTATTCATCTCTAAAGGTGTACAGGCTGGTTTTTCTCCCCCTAGGCCAGACTAAGATATCAATTCTAATGCATACTTTTTCTATGACATAAGTATGCCTTGGTTTGACCTTGAGAACTCAATACCCAAAAAGAACTTTAACTCACTCAAATCTTTCATTCTGAATTTTCGCTGAACATCCAATCTAGTGTTGCGTAAGAGCTGTTGATTATTCCCAGTTATAAGCAGATCATCTGCATAGACCAATATCACAACAATGTCATTTTTAGTGTGCTTAGTATAGAGTGAGTAGTCATATAATGACTCTGCTTGAAACCCATATCTAACAAGGCTTCTGTCAGCTTCATATTCCATTGCCTTAGTGCCTGCTTAAGTCCATATAAGGACTTATGTAGTTTGCAGACCTTGTGAGTCTCCCCCTATCTAGCAAACCCACTAGGAATAACTATATAAACCTCCTCAAGAAGATTAATATTAAGAAAAGCATTATGAACATCCATTTGATAGATATACCATCCCCTAGATGTTGCCAGAGCCACAATAGATCTAAAGGTCACCATCTTAGCAACATAGAATGAAAGTCTCACTATAATCAGTACCTTCTTTCTGACTAAACCCCTGTGCAACCAACCTTGCTTAAAACCTTTCAACAGCCCAGAGGAAAGGTATTTGATTTTATAAATCCACCTACACCTAATAGGCTTCTTACCAGGTGGTAAATCCACAATACTCCATGTGTGATTTCTCTCTAATGCATCAATCTCCAACTGCATTGCCTTAACCCAAGCTGGATCAGCAGCAACCTGTTGAAAAGACACAAGCTCACAAAAAGCTAAGTATACTTGAAATACATGTTCATAGGGATGAGATAGATGGGAATACGTAAGCTGATTAGCAAAAGGATAGGAACACGACTCATCATAAGAATTTGACTTCTAGGTGGGGAATAGGACTCATTTCGACCCATAAGAAATTGAAGAGGACATGAGGGACACGGTATGAGAGCATCGTACTCATCCCACAGATCCCTGAGTTTGGAGAAATAGTCAGCAATTGTCATTATGCCTTGAGTGAGAGTGTGAATATCTCTGTGTAACTAAAATATCCTAGATCCGTTTATTGTATCAAACCTTTCTCTCAGATGCAGCCATACCTTACGAGAATCAGATGCATAGACAACTGAACTTAGAAGTCCAGGTCGAACAACATTCATCATCCAAGATAAAACTACAACATTATATTTTTCTTATTGATCATGTAACACAGGTTCGAACATAGATTTACGGAATCTTCCATCAACAAACCCTAACTTGCTATGCCCTACAAGTCCAATCCTAAATGATCTACTCCACAATGCGTAGTTTTAAGATCATGTTAATTGAAGAGAGATCAGATAGCTACCTGGAGTATCTGTGTGTTGAAGAAACAGGGAATGATTGTAGTCAATTAAAGGGAAGGATACCATGGTTGTAACTCGAGTACTTGTTCCTTCAGTATTTGATTTTATTGCCATTTGCAGAGAATAGATTGTAGGTGAATTTAACCTTTGATGCTTCATTGCGATTCTCCTATGAATAGAGATGAACTCTGAGCACCTAGTGTACGATTTACAGTGGAACTAGTCTTTGATCAATAGCTCTGATACCATGAGAACTCCATTAATGGAGGTTTAGAATATACACAAGTACAGAGAGAAGAGCAAAAGGAAGAGAAGAGAAGAGAGCATCTTTAATATATGAAAGTGGGTTTACTTCTACATTGAAAAGTAAACTTTACATTGTAGTTCAATATCTATTTATAGACTATAGAATTGTAACTACTTTCTTAACTAACTATAGAAGCTTCTATAATTTTTCTAACAACTTTAACTAACTCACACCATATAGCTTGTTCAATCTCTTAAGCTGATGAACAGTTATAGTTCAAAATAGTCAAATGTGTATGTTCAAGTAATACAAGAACACCTTGAATAATATGTTCGCCTAATACAATGTACTTTGTATTTAATTTCTTTAGTTGTTTAAGGTACACACAATTAGCAAAACACAAGTTAAATAGATGGAAATTCAGGTATTAACCATAATGGAAAAACACCTAGTTGAATGTCCATAAACTATTTACCTATGTAAGAAATAATTTTAATTTCATTTTCAATCTTAGAAAACAAAAACAAAAAACTTTTTTGTATGTTTTATACGATAAACATAAGAAACCATGATAGAAGGTATTAATCAAGTTTCCTCCTCAAGTTCTTCATCCATCTAACGCTAATTCAATCAGCATTCCAATAATCCTCCTCGTCAACCTTAGATAGTAGCTTATAAGAAAATGAATCTTTATCGGGACTGAAAAAGACATATAATTATTTTTTTTAAAGAGGATTCTAAATAAGGACTGAAAAAACTCTTTATTTGGTATGGAGGAATAAATTAAGAAAATGATGCTTATTGCAAGGAAGTAGCTAATGGAGACTCTCAAGAAGAGGAGTCTTCATTACTATTTTTATCCATATGCCTATTCAAAATTTATAATTTAAATTAAACCAGAGAGTTTATTACTTGTTTTAAGGCAGTTTAAAGATATTATTTATAAGTTATACATACATTACTGTACAAGTCTACAACTACACTAAAAAAAGTTTGTTAATTAGTTTAACACATGAAAAATTGATGTAAGCCATGTTTGGACATAATTTGAAAGAAGTGGTTTGAGTCATATTGATTTGAAGTTTATGGTTTCTTTGGACATGAAATTTGTATTACATAAGTAATTTTTTTTTAACCGACATGAAAACCCAATAGTTTTGAAAACGGAAAAGGGTCTAAAATACCCTCAAAGTATTGAAAATGGTACAAAATTACCCTCCACCCACCTATTGGCTCCAAAATACCCTTTCCACCCACCTATTGGGTCCAAAATACCCTTGTCATCCACCTTTTGGTTCAAAATTGACCACTTATTTAACGGTTTTATTATTAAACTATTTAAATATTTTTTTTAAATACGTGGCGCTCAACTATTTGTTATAATTTAACTTATTACTATAATTTATCAATCAATCCACTACCCATCCATTACTAATTAAACCCTCCAAATTAATAAATCACTCACATTATTAATGCAACAATAGAAAAACTACTACACATTGAGTGTTTTAAAAAATTTGAGACGAAAAAATCTATAGAATTAAATTATCATTCATTCAAGTGTCTAAATAAAAATTACTGATAAACTTAAAAGTCTGACTATGTTCATCTTAGTTATTCTTACGTCTCAATTATGTGATGTTACTTCATAGGTAACTTTTTTTCAAAATAATATATTAAAAGTTTTAAAACAAATCATAAATATTTATAAAGTTATATTTTAAAAAAGTGCATGAATTAATTCGGGATGTATTACTTCTTTACCTTTAATCATAAATTTCTAATTCAATCTTGAAAGAGAATCAAATTGAAAGTGTACTCCTAAATAAGCGGCTCAACATAAATTTAATTGGGGCTTCGATTCAGACTCGAATAATTTTGGTTGTCATTTTCATTATTCTATAATTTCATCGTGTTTTAGTAGTGTTATGACGAATTTTATATTATAGTTGGATTATTAATTGGGTGCGGTTTAGTTTGTAATGGGTGGGTAGTGGGTTGGTTTATAAATAATACAAATAAATTCAATTATAACCAATAGTTGAACATCAAGTACTTTAAAAATATTTAAATAGTTTAAATTTAAAATCATTAAATAAGTGGTCAATTTTGAACTCAAAGGTGGATGACAACGGTATTTGGAGCCAATAGGTGGATGAAAAGGGCATTTTAGAGCAAAAAGGTGGATGAAGGGTAATTTTTTCTACCATTTTCAATACTTCAAGGATATTTTAGACCCTTTTCCATTTTGAAAACCATCAAATTTATCTCAATATGCAGTTTTAATAAATGAGAAATAGATCGGAATATGCTGTGGCGCTGCATTGATAAATTGCATACCTACTCATACCCTCTCTAGATTAGGTTTTCATAGTAAATTGCATGATTTGAATACGAAAGATCAAGACTTTCTTCCTCAATGTCCCCTTTTCTAGCTCTATTTGATTTCCTTACATAAGGTTTAATCTCCTCTTTAGAGCCTCATAAAAAGTTCCCTCTCACCAATAACTTTAGTAGAACATTTCAGTGTGTATGTTTCCATACACAACAATCATTTTTCACTGAGAAAAAAAATAGCGAATGTAGCCTTTCTTCAATTGGCGATGCATCACAAATCGTAAACACTTTTGTTCACATATGAAGTAATTCTTGGATTTTCTTTCAATATCATTCTTTCCCACGACATTCACCTTATGATCTCAGTAAGCAAGTGTTGCTCAACATTATCTTGTTTTCATTGATGTACTAAGACGACACTTGCAGAAAATAAAATTTAAGAAATGAAGCTCTTCAGTTTGAGTTGAAATTCTTTTAGGGCCTATTTGGACATGTAAGACTTTTTTTTTTTGTATAAAATAATAGTTTTCTCAAATGTTTTTTTCCTCAAAATTAGGGGTGGGAGAATGGGAAAGATGATATGGTTATAGGCTAGTGAATTGAATCCTTATGAAAGGTGAAAATTTAGGTAACCAATCAATTGAGTTAATAATAATTTAGTTATACGTAAGTTTTCAAGAAAGTTACAATCATATCTATGTCAAATGCTTTAGACTTGTAGAATCGACAAACTTACCATTTTAATTATAACAACTTTTCTATATTGTAGGAGTTTGCAAAAATCCACTCTTATTGGAATGTAGTTTTTATTTTGGGTTTCCAAGAGGAAATATTAAAACTTATAAAGAATATCTCTATTGTTTCAAAACAACTTATATTTCTTTTTCTTGTTTTTTCACATTAAACTTTCGCACTTTGACATACATATATAGACTCTAAACAATTTTTATTTTGGAGAAGACCTGAAATAGTTTAAGTAGAAAATATTTTGTGAACTCTGAGATGACTTTTAAATTAGTATAAATTACAAACATTAATTTTTACAAGAAAAGGTGACAGGTTATAAATTTCACCATACACACGCAAGTTCAGTTTGACTTATTTAATTTCCCTACTTAAAGGAGGCAGGTTGTAAATTTGACATGATTTATAAGTTATGGAGGTCATCACATTTGAAATAAAATCGAAAATATTTTGTAAATTCTGAGAGATATATTTCAAATTAATATAAATACAACACACTAATTTTGGACGAGAAAAAGTGGTAAATTGTAAATTTTACGTGACGCACGCAACTTTTGTGAGACTCATTTAATTAAGTAATTGAGAAGAGATAAATTGTAAATTTCACATGACACGCAGTTGTTTTGGATGTAATAAAAAATCCCATTAATTGAAGTATCAGTAACAAAAATTATATAATGGAGATTCACCCAAAAATAGAATGTCCACTATATAATTCATTTTCGTGACAATTTATTATTGGGGTTTGTGATGACCTCCACAACTTGCGTGTGTCACGCGAAAAACTAATAATCCACCTCCACTAAATTGTGAGATTAAATAAGTCTCACCGATATTGGGTGCGTCATGTGAAATTTACAACCTACGAGTTGTGTTGTCCAAATTAATGTGTTGTATTCATATTAATTTAACAAAAATCTTTGAATTACAAAAAAGTTTCTATTTAATTTCAAATGTGATGACCTGCACAACTCCCGGGTCACTTGAAATTTAAAACCTTCATCCAAAAAGTTGTAAAATTAATGAAGTCACACAAAACTTGCATGTGTCACGTTAAATTTAAAACGTTCCACTTTTTCTTGTCAAAATTACTGTGTGTATTTGATATTAATGTAAAATTTATCTTGGAATACGTAAAATGTTTTCTTCTTAGACTATTCCAAATTATTTTCAAGATGTATATATATATATATATATATATATATATATGCTTGCCTAAGTGTGTAACTTCTTTGTGGGAACACACACAAAAAAAATATATAAGTTGTTGAAATAATACAGAAACTCACAAATTTACATTTTGATTTCTATTTTTTACTCTTTCAAAACCAAAGAAAATGAATAAATGTTAATGAATCGCAAAAATCTTCCGGACAGGATTTTACAATCTAGAGAAGCCTTTATGAATAAAATGATAGGTTTTCAATCTCTCTCTGTTTTTATTTTAGTTCATGGAGTCGAGAGCATTTGGTCACAGATTTGATTGAAACTTGACTTGAAAACTAATGTATAACTATATAATAGTTTTAGAGAAATCTTAGTAACCTAATTGGTTGGTTACATGAACTTTCGACTTTCTTGTAAGGATGCAATTCCCTACTTTAAAATCATATCCCATTTCCCAATATCCTATCCCTAATTTTAAAAATAAATATTTTTAGAAAATTTCTATATGGGTTTTTTCTCAAAGAGGGTAAAAATTTCCAAAACCTCTAACTACAAGGTGAAAAGGCCATTACATCTAAAGGCTAACAAATGTTGTTAACATACCTCTATACATTAAAAGATAGTGAATGACCACTTGAAATAATAATTTACTATTGAACCTTCTTAAGATATCAGAGTGTCTCACATAACCAGCCTAAGTGTTTTATAGGCCTTATTTTGGATAAAATAAAAACTTCAGAAGATACGAGAAAACAAAAATCTTGACACATGAAAAGAAGCTATGTAAGGTTATATCAAGACATTTTAAACACTTGTTGAAATTTCTGGAGGAGAAACACTTTGTTATGACCAAAAAAAGGACGCGATGACACTTTCCTACTCCCAAGGCAAGTCAACCTCAACCCAACAAAAACGAAAGAAATGTGGAAATAGTAAATCAACAACAAGATATAATGCGTCACATGTACAAGCCACAAAATGTGGAATTTACGAAATAAATACAAGTCTGAAACTTTTTTTCGAAGATAGAGTAAAACTTTAGGGAAAAGGAAAAGAGGTCCTTCCAGGATGACAAACAACTATCTCTCAAGTTCTTCGATGAGGCTCGAATATCAGGAGAAGAAGAAAAATATCACAGGGGTCGGGGCTCAAAATCTACACAAGTGTAGAAGAAAGGAGTGAGTACAAGAAACAAGGTACCCAAAAAAACATCCTAATAAAAAAGACATCTAGCAAGAAATCAGATACCCCTTACACTCCAACCGAACCTCCTCAAACTAAAACCTACATAGAAATTAGCCCAACCAAACAATTCTACAACACACAACTCACAAGGCCCAAATGTCCACAGTTCAACAACAATCAACAATCAAATAAATTATGTATGTCAATCTCAAAGTCAAGTAGTTTAGTCATGTAACACCCAACAATTTCTATGCTAAGATTCAAATATTTCTATGACACCTCACAACTCTACTCTTAAAATTTGAATCGTTCCTGTAACACCTCGGAATCAGAAAAAGGTTAACAAGGCTTATAGCCATGTCCACAACCTTAAAATAGATCATGGACCCACCCATCACTGAAACATAAATGGCTCATGAAAGGGAACACGATCTTTTTGGGGAAATGAATCAGCCGTTTAAGGGATGCAGGAGAAGAGTCCACCTAGATGGACTCCTAAATGGTGCGTGAAGACATGACAACCCATTTAGGGGAGGTTTCCAAGACATCCAAATTTTCTAGGCGGAAGGTCTCTTGGACGGTTCCTAATACGATCTGTGAAGCCTTGTATGGATTGTCAACTCTATTTTTAGGTAACTTCGTCATTTTTTAAGTTAACGTCAACTTCAAGTAAATATATATCATAGAGAATAATGAATTAGGTGGACAAAGGACTATCAAATTAAAGGTCTTTGTGACCTCTTTCCTACGCCACCAAAGCTTACCTCATTTTGAGTTTAAAGTAAAAAGTTATGCACATTTAAGTAAGACCATATCAGACATTTGAATTTCACGGATAGCTATACGTTAATGATGTGTTTAGAGAACCTGGAGCCCTAAACTAAAAAATCCTTCCTTTTAAGGCACTCAATCAGGTTTTATATTGGGGACATTTTGGTCAATTCCCTAAGTATTTGTATATAAACTATGTTATTCTAATATCTATTCTAAGAATAAACGATGAAATTTTATACGTAGTTAAGGGCTTAAAATAATTTAATTAAATATTTTATATTCATTAACACTTCAAGTAATTAAAACAAGTTTCCAAGAGGAGAAAAACTAGGGTTTAGAGCATTCTTCGAGTTACGTCAATTTGGACAAGAACTTCATTCTTCAACTTATTCAAGGTTATCATAGTGTTAGGATTGTTCTTTCTAACTCCCTAAATCTATTTTCAAATTAGTACAAGAGAAAACAACGACTATATCCTTATATTTCAGTATCATTGAGATTAGTTGATATTGAGTTTTGAATTCTTGAATTACTGATTTTTGAATTCCTATTTATAATTATTGAATTTTCAAATAATTGTATTGCAATTATTGAGATGATTGTTCATGTCTATTTTTCTGGATGAACCTTAATCCTGAGTATTTATTGAATTCTTATGGAGAATCTTTAAAAAAAAAACATAATTGTTTAAAATGTATTTTTGAGGAAGTACAAAGGAGTTTCAGAAAGAGATAAGGGAACTAGGTATTTCCCAAATGTTTCATTTTTACCCAAAAAAAAATGACAAGTAAAAGAGTTTTCAGAAAGATTAATACAGAGCAGTTATATTTTAAAGAGAATTTTTAAGTTATTGTCTCAACCCAGAGAAAGTATTTTTACAATGAACAAAAAGAGAACTTTCTTTCTAAATTAGCAATCAACTCACATATATTGCAAAGTAGTTATCTCTCTTAAGGGTATAGGACAATTAAGGCAACATAGGAGAGAAAATGTATTACTGCGTAGCTCATAGTGATTGTAGTAGGTTAGATAATGTCTTATAGATTGAAAATGTATTTTAATATATCAATTATTATGTTGAGTTCAGAGATAATTAAGAATTTTGTAAATATTTAAATTATTCAAATCCTTGATATATTTACGTTCAACTTGAGTATATTATTGATTATTAAATCCATTTCATTAAGCTATTTACCGTTGGCTATATTACACACTCGGACATTAAAATGTATTGAAATAATTTGTAACATCTCGGATTTTGAGAAAAGCAAGAAACAATATTTTTGGACTGAATTCTGATGGTATGGGTACATCTATAGATCGTAGAAACATCTTCGAGCTGTAGATGACAATCATAGGTGTAAAGCCCTGAGACTACCCATGTGACATAATGCGGAACCTAGCATCACAAGTTACCCCAAGCTCACTATGAGTTTGGCATATAATAAGCATATTGAAATTTAATTCAGCACTAACTACACTGAAGCTAAATTGATATATATTTAAAGGGGGACAAAACCAAACTAGTTTGAATATTAATTATCTAATAAAAGTTTAGTGATGACTAAAACAACCATTTAACAATTCAAGTGGAATCTACTACTATATCTGAAAAGAATCTAACCTAGTTAAGGTTTTGGGACATTTCCCTAACTACCTTTAACTAGATTGAAAACAGAGAATAATGAATCAAATAAAATCATGTGTATTATCCTCGAAGTATGACGACTCACCATTGAATTTGCTGAATTCGGATAGAAAATTGATCTAAGTGTAATCTGGATGCTAAGTTCCTGAAGAGTATTTGTTAGTACTTGGAATGTACTGAGCATGCAAGATATATATACAAGGTTAAAAAAGTAGAAAGCTTGAATAATTCATAACTGAGCAATGATATAATCTGAATAAGGATATAGATATGTAGTGAAATATAACTAAAATATAATTTGAATGGATTGGCGAAGTACAAATCATGAAGATAACATGTTGAATTGTTTATTTAAGTAACTAATGAAAACCTTGTCAATGCACTAAGAGTCTGAATGTCGGAGCTACTATTAATTGAAAAAAAACCACGTGAGCTAAACGTCGAGTCGAATGTATATGCCTCATCAAGAGGACCGAATATACCTTGCCAGGGGTATAAACAAATGATTGTGGAGTAATCACTAAAAATTAAGGCCTAATAGAGGGGACTTTTCAACATATATATGTTAGCACGTAGTTTTGGAACTTTGAGGGTACGTTGAAATCCTGTCCAACTCGGTGCTAAGTGTATACTACTAATTAAATGTACATGAAGCTAAAATGCACTAAGTACTAAGTAGCTCAAAACTGATGTGCTAACTGAGAATCAAACACTTTTATATACTCAAAATGTGAGATTCGAAATCTTAAGCATTATTCTCTGTCTAGCTGACCTAGCAAGTAGATTTCATAAATTAGGAGAATTTACAGAAACTAGGGTTCTGAGTTTATGAAAGGAATTATTCAATGTTTCAAAGAAAACACGTTATTTACATATGAATACTATATCAGATGAAATTCCCATAATTCTCAAGATTTTACAAACCCTACGTCTAAAAAATTAGTGTGGTATCAAAGAACTGACTAAATTATAGGGACTAGTGGATGAAAGTCTAACACCTGGGATAAATGAGTAGGATAAACTACTTCCTTTACGAGTGTGTTGTTGAGTTTGATGTGGTGGATTTATGTTGTAAAATGGTTTCCCAATCTTAGATTGAGGGGTTAAACATCAAGTTACACAAGGTCCAACCAAGGGTCCTTGTGGAAGGCCGTCAAGTATAACCACAAAATAGTCCCCAAAACTCCCCTATGTGTGAGCTATGGATAAGACCTATGGGCGTATGTCAATCAACTCTCAATAGCACTTGGTCGTGGGTCAAGACCCCAAGTGAATAGCTGAAGTTCATGACCTATAGACCTGCAGGATAGTTAGTAGAACCACCTACAGACTCTTGGTCCTAGGTTTTTGTCATGCCCAGAAATGCAGGCCAATTTCGCCAAGTCTTAGGCATTTTAGATAATTCGTATTTTAACTACTTTAATATAAGGTCGTTTTATATTGATATAATTGAATTTTATTAGACTTTTTAGGTGATTAACTAAACTTTTTACAACCCAAAAACTGGAACCACCTCCTCTCCAAATAATTCTCTCTATATGCACTTCTATTGGAGAAGAAGAAGTCAAGCTTTGGAGCTCAATAGTTAATCCTTTTCTCTTCAATTTCGCGAGGAAATGTTCATAAGGCATAGTGTCTTTTCATCTATGGGTATCTTTCACCCACAGAGTCCCTTCAAAACTTGATTTCAAAGTTTTTGATACTTTCCTAAAGTATTTGTTTCAATCTAATTCCTGGGTTTTCTTTCAAAATGTTTTCAATGGTTGATTTATGATGAATTATGATCGAGTTGATGTTTAATTTTTGATTTATGAGGAAAGTCTCCCAATAACCCATGAATTCCCTATATTGCTAAACTGTGACTTGATGATGTGGGTTGATTTACTATAAAAGCATGTGAAGAGATTAGTTTGTTGAGTTATGTCATCATTCATGCCTCAATTGTAGTAATTCTCGTTATGTTGGTGAATTGTGGTTCATGTCCTTGAAGGGAAATTATGAAGATTTATGTATAATAATGATATGTAGATATATGCTTTATAATTTCAATGAAAGTAATGTAATAATGATTATAATGCAATGACGGTGTTTTGGAAAGGTTACTGTCACATACACACACTCATGAATAAAGAATAAATGAACTTTCTATTATTATGTACATGATGATGTATGATTGAAAAACTATTCATAATTGTACACTAATTAATTATAATGACATATTGTCAAAGGTTTTCTCATATAATAGGGGTTCTTAGTTGAAAGGTTCTTCTCACCGTTGAATTTATGAGTTATCTAATGAATGAATGTTGGGTTGAGATGGGTGTCTATCCATGAGTTTAGGCAGGGTATCTAGTAACAATTTCCTATCCCATAATAATGAACTAAAGTTATGAATGTTAAGTACTCCGTGGGAAATAATGCTAAGCACTGAGTGAATATGGATTGAAATGGATGCTTATAGGTGAGTTGAGGCAGGGTATTTAGTAGAAATCTCTTGAGATTGATGCTCATCTGTGAATTGAGGTGGGGTATTAAGTAGCAATTTTCCTATCCCATAGCTATGTGTCCACATTGATTATTAGCTAGGTATCAACCTAAGATAAATTTTAATGACCCTACCTTAGGCAAGTAGGAATCCCATATTCGATGAGGGTAATACCAGGATTCCATGATTTGTTCACATGGTCTATGTCGATTAAGGCTTCCCCCCCCCCCAATGAATGATATTGAACTATGGCTTTTCAAGAATACGCTACTTAGTATGGGATTCCATTAATGTATTGCACGGGTAGGTTTTGAGAGTGGCTATGGTATTTTTATTATAATGTCATAATGTATAACGATATAAATGTGCTCATAGTGAAGCTAATGGGAATGTTGACTTAAAGGACTAATGTAATGATGAATATTTAACTTGGAAACTTTAATATGAGTTGATTTTCTTGTCTTCTCTTATAAAGTAGAATGTTCCTTGTCTAGGATTATTGATTAAAGGTGAGAATAAACAATAATAAGTATGTTATGGTGGCCTCAAAGTGGTCCTTAGTATGAATGGTATTAATGGATGTCCTTGATACAGTGCACAATTTTAACTTAGGGTTGATTTTGTGATGGTCTATTATGTTCTAATGACTTTCATGGTGATTATTATAATGTCGAATATGTGTATACTAAAGTTGCATTATCATTGCTAAGTTGTTAAATGTACGGCTTTTAAACAAAATGTCCATTTTAGCATGATTTTTATGCATGGCTTCTATACTTGGTGCATTTTAGTCTTAACCCGTATTTTCTAAATTTTTCAATAAATGTAAGGACCGTTGTTGAGGTTCTCTTCCTTCTTGAGTAAAATCTTTGATTGACTATCGTCCATGATTTCAGTGTGTCCTCATGGATCAAGGACAAGAGTTGATCATTTCTAGTTTCTTACTTTCTCTTTTAAGGCTATGTTGTAAAGGGTTATGACCCTTATTTATTCGCGATTGTATTAGATGTTTACTGAGAAAATATCTAGACTTCCACTTTCTTTTATAAAACATTCTGATTGTACTAAGGAAAGTTTTAAGTTCCACAACATTTCTGTTTATATTATGTTATGATATGCTCAGGGCTTGAATAAGATACTCCGAGGTTGATTACGCCTTATTACACCTATGGTGTACTCTTGGGTGGTAACAAGCTTGGTAATTTGATCATATGTTTTAGAATGATTCTATGATGATGTTTCATAAATCACGTCTAGTAGTCTTTTTGTTAATGTGAAACACGCCACATTTATGAATAAGAGGCTATAAGATATTTAGGAAATTTAAATTCTTCCCGCACTCTTTAGTCGTGCCTTAGATTTATAACTCTATGATGTCCTTTTCCTAACCTTTTTCTTATGTCTATAGTTTATGAATACAAGAAGGGTGAACGCAAGAATGATGGAAGAGGAGATTGTGAATGAGGGAGTTCCTCCCAAGGTCCTCAAGTTCCTAAAGGAAATCAATCTTTGGTTGGAAATGTGACCCTAAAATAGTTTTAGTCTACTATCCAAATGATAACTCAAAACATGAAGGCTCAAGTTCTAGCAGTGACAATTCAAGCTAAAGCTATGATGATGCAAGACAATAGGGATGTTAGAAATCGTATGAACCCCCCCTCCCCGAGTTTCTTGGTTCTAATATGGATGAGGATCCGAAAAAGGTTTATTGATGAGGTCTGCAAGATACTTGATGCTATTGGGGGTGTCTTTGGAGGAGAAGACGGAACTAACGCCTACCAACTAAAAGATGTGGCTCAAATTTGGTATTAACAATGGAAAATTTAGAGGCCATTAGGAGAGGGTTCCATAAATTGGGAGTCATTCAAAGAAGAAGTCCTTGATAGGTTCTTTCCACTAGAGTTGAGGGAGAGATAAATGCAAGAGTTCATAAATCTTAAGCAAGGTAGTTTGAGTGTGAAAGATTACTCTCTTAAGTTCACCCAAATATTCTCCAACCTTAGTGGATGAATCAAGGGATAAAATGAATAAGTATGTGATGGGAGTGTTCGACTTGGTAATCAATGAATATTGTTCGAAAATGCATACCCCAAGTTTGACTCTTCTGATCCATGTCAAACAAATTGAGGAGAAGAACCTAAACCGAATGAATAGGGAAGTAAAAATGGCTAGAATCGGTGATGGGAATTCCTTAAATGCTAGGTTCGAGGGATATAGAAAACCAAGATTCAAAATGAATTCCTCCAACCAAGATTCCCTAATGGTCAACAAGGACAGTGTGTTTAACCCTAATTTTGAAGAAGGAAATGGAGGCGGTTATTCTTTTGAAAGATCTATATGTTCCAAGAGTGCGACACAACATTTTTGTCAAGGCCTTGCTGGCAAGGACGGTTGCTTTGGGTGTGGAAAGAAAGTTCATAAGATGATCTATTTCCCAACACTCTTGGCAATGAGAAGAGAGGCTAAATAAGATTTTCTTGACGGTACATTTCCTATTCCTCCAAATTATGGTAATTTTTATGCACTCTGGTCTAGAGAGAACAAAGGAGCTCTTCCGAATAAAGAGATCGGTATGTTGATAGTTTCTTATAGTTGTGAATATTTTATTGGGGTCCCTATGTTATTTTCATGCTAGCCTCAGTAGTGGTTTACTCCTGGGGGGATATGGTATGGTTAGAAAGCAAGGTTTTTGAGATTTCTGATATAGTTATCTCTTTATTCTATTTCTATTCAAGCTTAAGCCAAAGAGTTTCTTATGGTATGTTTCATTCTTTGGAGTCATGTGAGATTATGTGGTTCCAAGGTCTCCTTATGTTATACATGTTCTTGATGAATTCATATTTAATGAGAAAATGAGTTTTTATAATTTATGTTCCTCATGTTGATGTGCATTTTTTATAAGTTGCCTATACGTTTCATGAGGTGAATTGTTAAACATGCTTAAATGTTCTTTTGGGACTAATTGCATAAAGTGATTAATGATGTTATGATGAGCATGTTTTGATTTTGAGAAGGTGATTCCTCCAATGAAATAAGAAATGTTTAAGTTTTCATGCAGAATGGGTTTGTAGATGTAGTTCCTACTTTCTTGTGTTGTATTGAGTATGTTGGAGATGAAATTGATGTTTCCTCCTTATTTTAGTGCATTGTTATAATATTTTATGCATAATGGGCTACTATTATTTAGTCTTTAATTCCATAAAGTGGTTAAGGTGTCATTCGAGGATGAATGTTCCCAACAGGGAGATGATGTAACACCTCGGAAAAACTAGTAGGAGAAACTAGAGCCTTACGACTGTGTTGTTGAGCTTGATGTGGGGTGTATGTTTTAAAATGGTTTCCCGAGCGTATGTTAAGGAGTTAAATATAAAGTTATGAACCCCCAAGTACCAACCAAGGGTCCTGGAGGAGGACCCTAAAATCTAACCCTTAAACAGTTTCCAAAACCGCCCAATGTGTGAGCTACAGACGGGACCTATATGGCGTACGTTCATCCACACTCAGTAGAACTTGGTGGTGGATCAAGAACCCAAGCGAAAGGCTTTAGGTCAAGACCTACGGAACTATAGGACGGTGAGTAGACCCACCTACAGACCGTAGGTGCTAGGTCGTGGCTCATGCTTGCAAAAGCTGTCCAATTCGGCCAAGGCTTAGAAATTTTAGGTAATTCCTATTTTATTTAGTTTAATGTATTATTTTTTATATTTATTTAGTGGACTTATTTAAGAATTTTTAACTAATAATTTTAAAACTCAATATAGAAACCACATCCTCTCAAAATAGTTCTCTATCTAGAAACCTCCATTGGAGAAGAAGAAGTCAAGGTTTGGAGCTCAAGAGTTCATCTTTTCTGTTCCTTGAGGTATGGTGTCTTTTTATCTATCGGTGCTACCCATAGACTCCCTTCAAAAAATGATTGTAAAGCTTCTAATTTCCCGAGAAGATAAGGTTTCATTATAAGTCATATGTTCTCTTTAAAAACGTTTTCAATGGTTAATTTATGATTAATTATCATTAAAGTTATGTTTAATTTTTTATTTATGATGATGTTATCCCATGAACCCATGAATTCCCTATATTACTAAATTGTGACTTCAGGATGTGTGTTGATCGATTATGAAAATATGTGAAGATATTAAGTCTATATTGATTTAGTTTATTGAGTTATGTCATAATTAGTAATTCTCGGTGTGTTGGTGAATTTATATTCATGGCCTTCAAGGTCAAATTATGAATATTGATGTATAATGATTAGCGTATATGTATGTGTTGTGATCTCAATGAAAGTAATGCGATCATGATTATAATGAAATGGTGGTGGTTTTGAAAGGTAACTTTTACATACACGCACTCATAAATTAAGAATGAATAAAGTTTAAATGGTTATGTAAATTTTGATTGAAAGACATTCTCATTTGCACACTAATGAATTATAATGACATGTTTTGAAAGGTTTTCTTAATAACAATATGGGGATTCGTAGTTGAAAGGCTATTCTCACCTTTGAATCTATGATCTATCTAATGAATGAATATTGGGTTGAGATGGATGCCATCAATGAGTTGAGGCGGTGTTTCTTGTAACAATCTCTTAACCCATAGTAACAATCTCTTAACCTATAATAGTGAAGTAAAACGATGAATATTAAGTACTCCATGGGGAAAATACTAAGCACCAAGAGGATATGGATTGAGATGGATGCTTATCCATGAGTTGAGGGGGTATCTAGTAGCAATCCTTGAGAAGGATGATCATCTATGAGCTTAGGTGGGGTATCTAGTAGCAATCTCCATTTCCCATGACTAGTTACACACATAGGTTATTATCTAGTAGATCCACCTAGGCTAAATATTAACAATTCTACCTTGGTAAAGTAGGAATCCCTAATTTTGTGTGGGTAACACTGAAATTCCATGATTTGCTCACATGATCTTTGTCGGTTAAGGCTTACCCCCCATAATGAATGATAAGGAATTATGGCTTCTCAAGAATGCACTATTTTAGTATGGTGGTAGTATGGGATGCCATCCATGAATCGCACGAGTACTCGTTGAGGGTTGCTATGGTGTGTTTCTCTTATGTCATATTGTCTAATTAAATTAATGTCCTCATAATTCAGCTAATGGGAATGTTGACTTAAAGGCCTAATGTAATGATAAATGCTTAACTTGGTATCATTAATATGAGTTTCTTTCCTTGTCATGTCTTATTAAATGTTAAAATGTATTGTCTATGATTATTGGTTGTAGGGGATGATAAAGAATTGTAAGTATGCTATGCTGGCGTCAAAGTGGTACTTTGTATGAATTGTATTATGGTATGCCATTTATACATTGCACAAGTATAACTTAGGACTACTCTCATGATGGTTCTATCATGTTCTAATGACTTACATGAGGAATATGCTTATGTCGTATCTGTTTATACTAAAGATCCATGATGATTCCTTAAGTTGTTAAATGCATGGTTTTCAAACAAAATGTCCTTTTTAGCATGATGTTTATGCATGGCTTCCATACTTAGTACATTTTGTGCTAACCCTTTTTTTCCATATTTTTCTGTAAGTGTAAGGCCTGGTTGTTAAGGTGTGCTTCCTTCTTGAAAATTTTTTTGGATTTCCTATCCTTATTGATTCTAGATTTTATTGGATGATAATGGAGAAAATGTATAGAATTTCACTTGTTTTTAATAAAAGACTTCAATACTACGAAGAATAGTAATTCCGCATCATTCCTATTCATCTTATGTTATGATATGTTAACGCCTTGTATGAGACCCTTCGGTGTTGAGTACCCATTTTCACATCTAGGGTGTATTCCTGGGTCGTGATAGGAAGGAACCAACTAGTTTATTCCCACATAAATTGTGATGAAATCCATGGAGAAATTTTTTGGATTTTGAGGCTAAACATTTAAGAACAGTGGTGTTTATTCTTTAAAGAAACTAGCTCTTCTTTATCTTCTTTTCGTTCTAAATTGGATGAATTTTCGAGAATGAGGGTTGTAGTTATATCTTAATAGATTATTGATACTACATCAGATAACTCTCGATCATCGATTGGGTAATTCCTCTTGTGACTCTTAATTTGTCTCTAGGTATAAACTATAACTTAGCTGTTCAGTATCAATAGACAACCCAGTCCAATTCTGGACGCATCACCATACACAGCTAAGCTGTGTACCCTCCGGTAAGGTCAACTTTGCGGCAGTAGTTTACGGAGTTTTCAATTTCCTAAATCTTTTATCACAAGCTTCAGATCATTGAAACTTTATGAAAAATAAGAGGTATAGTTATAGAGTTGATTTTGAATGAAAAAAATATTTTTAAAAAATAATTCTAAGAAAATAAATTGATATATAAGGATTATTATTGTAATCCAACTTTTTAATTAGATTCTTTCCATTTTAGTAACATATGATTAGTGAGAGTTTGAACCTCTCTAGGCAATGGGCGTTAGAAACTTCAAAATTTACTAAACTCCCATGCTCCCTACTTTTCTACTCGGGGCATTAGCCACTACAATATCTTTTCCTGGGTGATAAAGGACATACATCATAGTACTCCAACAACACCATCCACCTCTTCTGCCTCAAATTTAGGTCATTCCAAGTGGACACATTTTATACTCTGTACGTATCTGTATATTTTTTTGTATATATTTGTATATACTTTACACTTGAGCCCATATAGATTATTCCTTTACTTCTTCAATGCGAATACAAACTGAGTAAACTCCAAATCATGAGTGGGGTACTTACGTACATGCACTTTCAATTGCCTTAAAGCATAGACAATTACATTTTGCTCCTTAATTAGTACTGCAACTAAACAAAAATAAAATGCATCACAATAAATAATGAATTTTTATCCTCCACATGCACGCAAAGGATCGTTGTAGTTGTCAACAAGGTCTTGAGTTTCATAAACTCTCTTCACACTCTCAAACAATACAACTAGAATATTGTGTTTGGTAAAATTTATATATTATGAAACAATGGAAGATAATTCCTAAATTAACTGACGACACTATCTAACTATACAAACAAAGCTCCTAACCTCAAAAACATTACTGGGCGTTTCTCAACTCTTCACTGCTTCAATCTTTGGAGGGTGTATAATCACTCAATTTGTAGAAATCTCGTGTCCCAAAAAGGACATTGAATCGAGCTAGAAATAACATTTTATGAATTGGGGATAAAGTGTATTGTTCCTAATCAATCCCGATATAATATTCCTAAACAATCCCGATATAATTCTCATGTTCTTCCATTCCTTATGACTAGATTTGTATATCATTAATACATACAACAACAAAGAGATCGAGATATGGCTTACAAATTCCATTCCTCAAGCTAATGAAAGCAGTAGGGGCATTCGTAAACACAAAAGACATTACTAAAAACTCATAAAGCTTATACCTTTGTCCAAAACCAGTCTTTGGCACATCCATTACCCGCATAATAACAGGACCTCAAATCATCTTTTGAGAAGACAAAAGTACCCTTTAGCTGATCAAACAATCCATCCATGCGAGGAATGGGGTACTTATTCTTAGTAGTCACCTTACTCAGTTCCATGTAGTCTATAAACATCAAAAATTAATGTCAATTTTCATTTAAAAAAAAACAAAGCACCGCAAGGAGAGGCACTCGATCTAACAATTCTTTATTTAACAAGTCTTGAAAGCACTCAACTCAGCCGGGGATTTCCAGTAAGGTTTAATGCAAATGGGGCGAGTCCCCGACTCCATCAATACAATAGTCAATATACCTATACGATGGCACACCAGGAAAGTCAATTGGAAAAACATACACACATAATAGAAATAGACTCAATTACAAGAAATTTGGAAATATGATCCTTAAGATGTGCCAAGAAAGCTGAACAACGCTTACTCACCAACCTCTTAACACGAAGAAAAGAGAGAAATAGAATTGGGAACAATTATAGTCAACATACCACATTAGCGGATCAATCAAATGTTGATCCAAGGCCACAGTGTTAGCATTTCATTTGACGATAGCAAAATTTGGAGAAAGACAAGTAATAGAGAGAATTACATCAAAATCAACAATCTCAGAATAACCAAATCTACGTAAGTTTTTCTCTCCATAAAGCCAAAAGGAAAGACCAATACACCTTCTAAAATAGCAAAGACTCACCAATAGGAGTAGAAACACTAATAGACATGTCAAGTAAGTCTCAATGAAATTCAAGTTTATTGAATAGTATGGAAGATATATATAGAAGGTGTATCTAGGATAAAACAATACGAAATCCATGTGATCGCACACAAGAAAAGTACTTGTGATAACAATATTGGGTCAGATGCCTCTACCTTTTGAGTCCAGGGAAAGAATGACAATGGCCTCTATTGCATGTTTTACCACGGCCCCTACCGGGCAGCACTCCACAAGTTCAAAGCTTCCTTCCACCCCATGTTGGACTGGTGACCACCATTACCTTGGCCATCACATCCTCTAGAATAACAACCTATACCTCTAACTACCGGGGATATTTAACCTTGATCATACAAATCCTGAATTTTTCCTCTAACAATATTTTCTAATATTTCCAACCTCACCATATTCATAACAAGTTTTATTTTCGAAAGTTTGTCTCTATGGAGATAAAGAAGACTGATGTTAACACCATACTCAAAAAAGGTTGTCTGCTTTATGGCAGACCCTCAGCTTAAACCTGCAATAAAGACTGAATATTATGGGATGGATAACCTCCAGAACCATGCCCTATGAGTAAGAACCACTAAAATCACCTCCCTTATGGAACTTCTCAAAATATTGACTTCTTGACCAATTTATTTGTCTTCACCCCATCAAACTCACTTATAAATTTAGCCACTTCCTGTAACGATTTATCAAAAGCAGTCACATGTAAAGCTGGAGTTTGAAAATCTTACCTTAATCCCTTCATAAATAGGTAAATCCACTCATGTTAAATGAAGCAAAACTTAGTGGCATACCCGGATAAAACACAAAGTTTGGTCTCATAAGTTGCAAAATATATCTTCCCCTACTTTATATTCGATAAATCATCTCTCCTCTTATCCCTTAAAGTCTGGGGGTATACTTCTCCAAGAAAAATCTAGAAAATATTTCCCAAGTCATAGGTAGTGCATTTGCTAGTCTGCACTTAACATGAGAATGCCATCACAATTTAGTATCTCTATAAAATTGGTCTGTAACAAATTTATTACTAAATCACTCCACTGTATTCATCAAATTAAGTAGCTCATAAAAACCAACAAGAAAATCATAAGCATTTTCATATTCAGTATCCTTGAAAACATGAGGTTGCAAGTAAAAGAACTTAATAAAGAGATCATGGTGGTCACTAGTCATTATGGCCTTGTAGCCAATTAAGAAACTGTGCCCTTTTTATATGATGCATCAACGCGGGGAGCCACAAAAATTGTTCGATTAGATGACTCCAGCAACGATGGTGTTAAGGTTTATAATGGTTCATAATCCTTTTTTTGTGTTCGTTGTATAAGAATAGCATGGTCCTGATCCAATTGTGATTCTATTGAAGAAAGGAGTATTTAAAAAGACCATTGAGGCTTTCTCCCAAGGGGGAGATGTAGTGCTTCGATATCAAGGTCATTTTTACATTCCATGAGTAGATGAGTTAAGAGAGTAAACATAATCAGAAGACTACTCTTCTCGATATTTCATTCGTCAAGGATCCACCAATATGTATTGCAACTTGCTGGACGTCTATTGGTGTGATGGGATGAAATAAGATATTGTGGTATTTGTGGATAAATGTCCTAATTGTTAGCAAGTGAAAGCCGAGCATCAAAATGCGGGAGGTTTATCCCAAGAGACTAGCATTCATACTTGAAGTGGGAAAATTTGAATATGAACTTCATTATTGGTTTACCCCACACCTCATGGCAACATGACTCGATTTAGGTTATAGTATACATTATGATAAAGTTGTCTTATTTCATTTCTGTCAAGGGTTCTTATTTGATGAGAGATTATCCTAAGTTTGTATTGAGAAGGATGGTTCTCTCCAAATGTGTATACAGTATCGACAATTTAATTAGTTTACTAGAATGAATAAGTTCCCTATTCCAAGGATAAATGATTTACATGATCAACTCCAATGAGGAAGCTAATTATCTAAGATTCAATTTAAGTCGGGTTACCATCAATTGAGGGAGAAAATGAATGACATTCAAACGATGGCTTTTCAAACCGAGCATAGTCATTATGAGTTTTTGATAGTGTCTTGTGGTTTAACTTATTTAGTGATGATACTTATGAATTTGATATTTTTTAAAGAAATATATACACATTTTAATGATTATGTATGTGTATGATGATATTATGATTTATTCTCGTAGTGAGGATGAGCATGGTGAAAATATAAGGATTCCATTGAAAATTCTCAATGATAAGAAATTGTATGCTAAGTTTTGTGATCAAATAACACTATCAAAGACACTTAATCCACTTCTAAGAGACAACGATCGTTATGCAGTATAAAACCTAACCAACTAGATTGAGATCGTTGCCATTAGTAGTGGAACATTTTTGACATTACAGGAAAAACATGTGTGTTTGTATTGTCCATAAGAATAAACATTATCGACTAATGACATAATGTAAATCACGCGGTGGCACGAATTTCAAATAAAGGGAGGTTTTTGTTTTAACTATCAGCTACAAGAACAACAAATAACACGAAAATAACAATTTGAGTCGGGTTGTTGGGATGTGATTTAATTATAGGATAATATAGACAAATGATTAACGACAACTATTAAAAAATAGATGTATATCATTGAATAATATAGACTTTAGTGGAGATAAACTTTTTTGTAACAATTTACCCCAAATAAGGTTGATTTATCTTGAACAGCAACAAGCATGCGAATAAGAACAACCTACGCTTTAGTCTATTAACTCTCTCAAGCTGATTGTGTAGAAAAGGGTTTAGGTTTCATACTCCTGAACTGAACCCATGACAACCCACTATGCATAGACCATCTGGTCAAGAATCTCTGTTTTAAAACCTCTCTATCAAGAAATTCAAAAATACGAAGGTAGAACTGCATTAGCAACAATTATTATTTCAATTGAACCACAATTAGGAATTGAAATCACTTTTGAACAATATTTAAACTAACAACTAGCAATACCCATAAGCTAAATCAACCCATATTCACACGCTAAGAATTGGGGAGTTACCTAGACATCATAAAAAGATGAAAATCTATACCAAATTGAGTTTTTATCAAGTGGCTAAGATTAATTTCGTCTTTACAAAACGTCTAAATTTAAGAATCACAAGGACCCACCTCCAATCACTCAAAAATGGAAAACTTCAATTCTTTCAAAGCTGACAAAAACTTACCTCAATACATAGATATCAAAAGAAGTTATTAGATAATGATAAAATCTACAAAGATGATAATTAATTTAATGTTCAAAACATATTTATATTCGCCAAAAATATGCTTCGCAGGACCATTTGGTGCAGTTTGTCGGCCTTGTTGATTAGCTTTGTGATCCGTGATTTGGTCCGTTCCACAGCATTTTTTCTTTATCTACAACATCCTCAATCTCTCTAACTTTTAGTGATTGAACACAAAATCACAGATCCACTCGACGACATGGGAAATTCTCTTTTCTCTCGCTAAATGGAGTTTCTCCTTCAGGGTTTTGCACACTAGAATTATTGGTGAGGTAATGGCCATTAGCGACTTTCAAAGGGACATGAGGATAACTAGGCTTTCATTAATTCTTTCTTTCAGCTTGTTTCGTTCCTTTTTGCAAATTGATGTCCATGTTTTGTTCCTTGATCCTTATACCTAGAAATTAAGAATTTTACATCAGTTATTAGCACAAAAATAAGCATTTGAGGACACTAAATCTATTAAAATAAATACCTAAATGATTATAAAACTAGGACTCATAAACATCCCAAACTTACACTTCTGCTTGCCCTCAATTAAAAATCGAGTTCAATAATTCAAGAGGGATGTTTGAAACAGTGCTACACAAGACTCAATCATATAAAGGGTGATGCATGACTCTGTCACAGATGTTGTGGAGTTGGCCATTTTTAAGACTATGTGATGTACCCATCCTTTCCTATTAGGCATGGGATCTAGAGGACCCGATGCTCCGCTAGCACAGTGGAAGGACTTCTCTGAGGCCTTTCTTGCCCACCATTTTCCAGAGGAATTTCGAGAGGCTTGTCTTGACTAGCTTATAAGCCTCAAGTAAGGAACCATTAGTTTGAGGGATTATAGACGCAAGTTTAATTTTATGGAAAGATATGCTTCAGATATTGACATACCATGAGAGCGAGAGTTCACCATTATGATGATGGTTTGTCATATCATTTGATCAGATATTGAAGGGTAGCATCCTAATTAGATGATGTAGATATTTCTCTCATACAGGAGTTTGCTCAGTAAACAGAGGAGATTTTTCAATGGATTCGTGATACCCGCAAGGATATGGAGCAGAGTAAGAGGGCCCGTATTATGGGGTCTTATAGGGAGCCATAGGGTGATTTTAGGCCCCCATTCCATCGATATCCACCTCTGACGGCGAGTACTTTCTAACCACAGGTGCAGATCTCAAGCCATCCAAAGGATCATTGACAAGATCATTCCATAAATATAAGACATCCCTTCCTCATTGTACACAATGCGGTAAGCCACAAACTGGGAAGTGTAGACAAGGTTTAGGTGCATGTTATCATCGTGGGCACATATGACATTTTATTAGTTGCTTCTCGAGGTTGAGCAGAGGTGATCTAGATAATCCTTCAGAATCCACATAAGCATCTTCACCTTTAGTCCATGCCCCACGACTAGGACCATAGTCTACTTAGGGTCGTGGTAGGGGGATAGGTGAAGGAGATACAGGTTTGAGCAGTAGTCAGAACCGCTTTTATGCACTCAAAGAACGACAGGATTCATAAGAATCCCTTGATGGTCTTACAAGTATATTGAGGATATCTTCTAAAGTTGTTTATGCATTGATAGTCATTGTATCTACCTTTTCATATATTACTCCATTTATTGCTAGTAATATTTCCATGAAATCGGAGTTGTTTCCACAACCATTTAAGGTTTCTAAACTGGTTGGTGACTTTATTTTAGATATTTCAGGGTTTATTTTAATCATTGAATAAAATTCCTTAAAGTAGAACTATGCATTTGAAACCAAACAAGAAATATATGAAGCTAGTTAATATAAATATTATAATATCTTACGCTACGAATATTTCACTAAACTTCTGCTTGAATAGTTAATAAATTTATAAATTGACTCTAAAAAAATTAAAAAAAACATGAAGAAGAACTATATATATATTTCCCCAAGTCAGACAAATAAAGCACAAAATGTCATTCATTTTAACCTGAATTGTTGTACGAACATTATTTAATAATTCCTCGTATCGACTAGAAGAGAATCCATTTTGTGACACATATAGTAGACCATAACACAAGAGACAATTCTCTCTAGTCTCGTAATCAATTGAAAGATGGTTCATGGTTAGAAGTTATGGGTAAGCCCTTGCTTTGCCCTCAACATTGAAGGGTAAAATAGTTCATCAATTAATTATCTTGGACATTTTGATAGTTCAACTTTAGATTACGAACTTCTCATTTATTATCATAATATAATTATTTTTTTATTTTTATATTGAACGTATATCCCATCACAATTTGCACAAGTATTTTATATATTTGCTTTAAGTATAGCGGATTATAAGAAACCATGGAATATTGATCTTTTTAATTACACTATAGGGTTACGAAAAAAAGAAAATTCTAAATTAACTAATAATGCATCCAAATAGATGTATGTATTCACAAATGTAATAGATAGAAATAAACATGCAAACATAAAATAATTGAGAAGGCACCAAATGTTGAAACCAAAATATAATGAAGACAAAAGAACTAAACAAACCATCATAAAGAATGAGTCATCAAAAATAAAAGGAGAACTTTTAGTTGATAAAATTAAAACATTATTCGTTAATTAATGCTAAAAATTTTATTGATGCTCGATATAAATATTGTACCTTAAAAAAGAAAAAATTATTTGAGTGGATCCTTTTTAAAATATAATTATCTATTTAATAATACTCTTTAATTATTATCATTTGTAGCAATATATAACAATATTATATATTTTCTCTCTCGCCTTTTTTATAGTTATCTCTTTTCTCCCTCTTTCTCCTTTTATTTCTTCATATTGTTCTTTTTTCCTTGTTTTCTTTCTGCAACTGATTTTTCTCACTTGCTTTCTTTATATTGTTTTTCTTTCTTTTTTTCTTTTTGTTGCAATTTCTCCCTCTCTTCCTCATGCTTTTTTTTTATTTCTCTCTCTCTATTTTCTTTCATAGTGTAGTCAATAATTCGTAGACTAAATAAATTTTTATCAATAATTAAATAATTCCACAAGTAATGTAATCGTAACAAATGAAGAGACATAATAAATTGTAAAATGTGTTAAACTTGAATTAAAAATGGGTTCCACGCATATTAAAGTTGAATTAGAGGAGAATTAATACGAATTAAAATGTAACAAACAAAAAGTATTCTATCATTTGTAAACTGAATGAATTTGTATAACAATAAATTTCACAAGTAATTAAACGTAAAATATCAACTAATAAATTACAAAATCAATTAAAATTGTATTTACAAGTGTATTCACTAATATCAAACATATAAATGAATTAAATTTACTTTAACTATGTATACACAGTATTAAAGTTGAATTAGAAGAGAGAATTAAGAATGAATGAAAAACATAACTAATGAAACACAAGACAACGATCTATAAACTGAATTAAAATTATATTATTCATGAATAAAACATGTATTATCTGTCTTATAAATTTTTTTGGTTTGTATCACTAAGAACTTTTTTGCAATATGTATTAAAAATGTATTGTGCAAGTATTATAAGTGTGTTACCCAAATTACTTTAGTTCATATCATTAAAAATGCAGTGAAGTTTGGAATATGCATTATAAATGTAGGATGTATTATTCATAATATTAATACAATTTAATACAATTATGAAATATATCTAATACAACTTTAATACAAATGCAATATAGTTCGGTAAGTTTCATCCTTTTCGAGCTTCAATTCAATATTTATTCTATAATCAACTATAAAATAAACCAAACCCTCTCAAAATTGATATATAAACTCCAAAAAATATTTTCAATATTTGTAGGAACAACCTATCCAAACGAAAGAACAAACAAGTAATCTAATCGTAACAAATGAAGAAACATAAGAAACTGCCAAATGAATTAAATTTGGATTAAAAATGAATTACATACATATTAAAGTTTAATTAAGAGTGAATTACACACGCATGCAAAATGTAGCAAATGAAGCATCATGAATAAAACATGTATCAATAATGAATTAAACAAAAAATTTAATCATAACAAATCAACCAATAAACTGTAAAATAATTAATTTATATTAAAAGTGTATATACTAATATTAAAGGTGAAATAGAAGAGAAAAT
Source organism: Solanum pennellii (assembly GCF_001406875.1). Lineage (NCBI taxonomy): Eukaryota > Viridiplantae > Streptophyta > Magnoliopsida > Solanales > Solanaceae > Solanum > Solanum pennellii. The sequence continues at coordinate 74,096,158 of NC_028648.1, read as the reverse complement.
TAAACATGGATAAAAAATATAACTAATGAAACACCAGACAATGAACTATATAATGAATTAAACTTATATCAATAATGAATTAAAACAAGTAATCTAATAGCAACACATAATAAACTACAAAATCAATGAAATTCACATAAAAAATGTATTACACAATATTAAAGTTTAATTAAAAGAGAAAATTAAAAATGAATAAAAACATTATTTTTAAAGACAAAACAATAATCTATAGAATGAATTAAATTTGTATTATTCATAAATAATGTATATATAATATGTATTCGATAAATTCGTTTGGTTTGTATCACTAAGAACATGAGTGATGTTCGCAATATGTATTAAAAATGTAGTGTGCGTTTATTAATCATTTGGTTGGTATCACTAAGAAGAAATTAGAGATTGCAATATGTATTAGAAATGTATTGTTCATGAATAAACTTATATTATACGTACCTTGTAAATTATTTGATTTGTAATCACTAAGAAAATGAGTGATGGTTGCAATATGTATTATAAATGGATTACTCATGAATAAAATTTATATTATATGTGTCTTATAAATTATTTTAATTTATCATTAAGAAAATGAGTGACGGTTGCAATATGTATTAAAATGGAATGTGGATGTCTTATAATGGTATTATTATATTTGTGTATTACCTAAATTATTCTTATTGGTATCACTAAGAAAGGAGTGAAGCTTGCGTGATAAGTACTATAAATGTACTATTCAAGAACAAAACATGTATTATATAAATCTTATAAATTATTTTGATTTGTATAACTAAGAAATAGTGTGACATTTGTAATATGTATTACAAATGCATTGTTCCTATATTATTAATGTATTTAGAGTGTGTTGCTTAAATTATTTTGGTTGATATCATTAAAAAGAGTGAAGTTTGTAATATGTATTATAAATGTATGTTCATGATTTTAATACAATTTTATACAACTTTGAACATATCTAATACAATTTTAATACAATTGTGTTATAGTTACATAAACTTCACTTTTTTTTGAGTTTCAATCTAATATTTCTCCAAAAATCAATTATAAACTTAGTCAAACCCTCTTGAAATATGTAAATTTGAAACAAAATTTTGAATAATTTGTAGGAACAATCTATCTAAACTAATTACAAGTTTTCATAAAATTCAAATAATGAATTTTAAATTTGAAGCTTTATAACGACCACCAATGGTGTACTCTTCTTGTTGTAATTTTAGAGATTTGAAATTTATGCTTGAAAACATGATTTATATAAATTTTATTCTTTCCATTTATTTTTTCGTCATATTTTTTAGGTAAAAATAATAAAATATGAAAAATTAATTTATTATTTAAATGAAAAATTGAAAGAAGAAGAATTATTTTGTAAAAAAAAAAGAAAAGAAAAGAAGAGTAGGAAGATAATAATGACAAAGAAATGAAGATCAAGAAGAAGAATTTAAAAAAAGGAAGAGGAAAACCTCCGAGAAAGATGCAAGCGACAATATATTTTTGTTAATTTCAAAAAACAGTTATATTTAGTTAGAAAAATTATATTGTCATAGATGACAAATATTTTATTGATATAGCATATTTATGTGATTTACCCCTTAAAAAATTCAAAGGGTATTTATCTTGAATACATTTTATTTCCATTTTAATGAATATATTTCACACTTTATTGTTTCTATTAAACCTTTTCTTTGGGATTATTTTATTTAAAATATATTTATTTAGTGGATAAGTATTTATTTAATGCAAACATACATTTTAGTACACAGAGTATTGTAGTTCTTACAATAGAATGTACCATTAATGTAGAAGTTGCACAGAGAATATTATGACAAAACAAATAGAAGAGAGTTTCCGAAACATAGAAACTAAAAATATTCAAACTTATGAAACAATGATAATATGTGCAGATTAGCTCATAAAAATCATATATCAGAATCAAAATAAAATATGAACCAGCCATTAGTAAAAAGTAATACACTATTTTATCAATATAGAAAGTTGTTATCACGATCCAGACCATTGTGATTGGCACCCACAATAACCCTTCGGTGGGAGAACCACTATGACAACTAAAATCCAAGAAACTAAAGTAAGAAATAAGGAATTTAAGTTACGGAAGCAAGTTAAATAAACTAAGTAAGAAGTTTTTCTTAAATTCAACAAGGATATTGATGAGTCCACAGATTGGACTCATGTTTAGGAATATATTTTGATAGAAATAGTGTCCTTCAATGCTTGTTTTGTATCAATTAATATTGAATAACCTTGAGTTTCAAGTATTTTCAGTTCAAGGCAAATAAGAGACACTACTTAAAAAAATGGAGCAAAAAGGATCAAAAGAACTAAGAAATAAAGGTCTGAGGATCGCCGAGTCCACGTGGAGAATTGCCGATGGGTCTGAAAATCGCCTTTTGTTCCACTGTCATGAGACCTAAAGAGAAGGATCAAATCGGCAACGAAAAGGAGAAGTCGGCATATCGTCGAGCTATTTCACCCAATAGTACCTTATCGCGCAGCGATCCAGAACGCGAAGATGCTTGGATAAGCGCAAGACGATGAAGAAGTTGACAAAGGGAGAATCGACCATTTGATCGGCGATTCTGACTAACTATTCAAGTGATCGTCATATCTATTAGAATGCAAGCTCACTGTGGTATAAATTTCTATTTCTTGTTCATGTCTATCTAAAAGACCGATTCTTGGGGTTGAATTAGTTGTTGGGTATTGCTTATGGATTGTCTATTTGTAGTTTGAATGTGATTTTGTTTAGCAGTTGTGGATGAATCTAATGAGGTTATAGTTACAAATATAATCTCATTTATGTGTTTCCTGTTTGCTCGAGAGAGAGATTGAGAAACTAAAACTACTAAATTAATGGTCAGTGAGAGTGGGTCGACATGAGCTTCAGCGAGTGAACCCTAGTATCAAACCACACACTCAGCTCGAGTAAGTGGGTTAAGAAGAGGTTGTTCTTTATGCGACAAATGGGTGTCAGAGAGGAACCCATTGAGACGGGGTAAGTTTCTAGAGAGAGAGAGATTATCCCCCTTAATGTCTATCCTAGACTCATTTACTCTATGAATTTTCTATCAAGAGCATGTTCCCAATAATCTCGTTTATCCCATATTCCTACCACATCAAAGAATTCCCCTCTTTTTGATCTAGAGCTTTTCGTTAATTTCTTTGAATTTATTTACTTGTGAGAAAATCCCCCATCGATAATTGACGATTGTGTTACCCCTTTGATCAAGTATCTTTGATGACGTCACTGATCAAAATGGCATAGCTGCCGGGAGTGGTGACACTTGAGAATTTTTAGTTTAGTAAGAGTTTTGTTCTTCTTAGTTTTACTTTTACTAGTTTAATTTTTTGTTATGGTTTACTTACTTCTGTGAATACTTGAGAAAGCATTAGTGTTAATGGTAGCTAGGTGGGTGACAAATATGACAACATAGTAGCAACGATGTCCAAGAGCCCAACATTAATAGCCCCCATCTCATTTGGGGTATTGGAGCCATTTGTTTACCTCCAACAGACAGAAATCCAGTATTTCATATAACAAGCACTTTGTTGCAACTCTTGCAACTAAAGGTAATTTTAAGCGGAATGGCTCATGAGGATCCTCACGAGCATCTTCAAAACTTTGTAGATGTGTGCAGACCATCTCGTTCAAAAACATCTCCTCACGAGCAACTTTGACACTTTGTAGTTATATGCGGACCATTCTTGTTCAAAAACATCCCCCTGGAATAAGTCTGCTTTTTATTATTCTCTTTCTCGTTGATTGGAAAGGGGTGCAAATGTCTGGTTAAGTTTCCACATGAAAACATCACTTCCAGGGTGAAATTGGTAACCGCATTCCAAGTGAAATTTTTGCCTCTCTCAAAGATGATGACTCTTAAGGATAACATTCAGATGTTTAAGCGTCTAGAAGGAGAGCCTGTGTACGAGACTTGGTTACGGTTCAAAGGTTGGTGCTTCAATTCCCATCCCATGGATTACTGGATAATGTGTTGCTTAAGCATTTTTATCGGAACTTGGATTCAGTACACAAAGGTGTTGGTGATCACCTTTATCCTGAATGCTTAATGCAGTAGCCATATGTAGTAGCAACCCAACTTTTTAACGGCATGAAAACAACCAACAGGGCATGGTACACTTGTGAAAACGAATTCTCTCCCGTCACCTTCAAGCTATCTAATAAGTAAATTGAAAAAGATCATGAAACAGACCAAAACATGGCCAAGATCATGACATATCTTGGCATTTTATCCGAAAATGTGGTGTCAATGTTATGGGGTCGGGTGTGAAAGTCTTTAGGATATGAATATTGAAGCCTTTTATAACTAGGAGGTAAATTTTCTATCCAATCAAGGTTGTAGTTATCGTTCAAAACTCAAATTGGAAGGATATAGAGAATGATAGATATGTGCATCCCGATGAGATCCAAAAGCCCAAGGACTCAGAAGGTGGTAAACAAGAAGATTTGATTTCATGTATCCTCAACAATGTTTCAGGGTCAGACAAGATGCTAAAAGGCATGAAAGAAGATGTTTCCATCCTAGATAGACCGTCACCTCCCATTCAATTTTGATCAAAAAATTAGAAACCAAAATGGGTCATATCTTGTCTCATCTCAATAAGAGACAGCAATGGGGTTTGCCTAGTAATACTATGGCCAACTCTAAGAATGAGGTTTGATAATGGACTTGCATCGTGCCATGACGTTAACTAAGGCTCTGTTAGCGAGACAACCTAAAACCCCTTATTATCTTTTATTTATATTTTGGTAAAATAATAGTGTGTTGGCTATGCAGTATGAAGCATCACAATTGTTAGGAAAGATGGAGTTTTACAAGCAAAATTATCATTTGGAAGATTGCCGAATAAGTTAGACACCCTGATCCAGTCTGCCATTGGACTCAAGAAAATGCTAAACTAGAGTCTGTGAAACTCGGCAAGCCCAAGAAACTATTGACGCCTCACCAACCTGTTTAGTGATCCTATTCTGCACTGTTGTTCTAATTTCCAACATTGACTAGGATTTTTGTAAAACTTGTCGATATAAGCAACGACTCAGGAGGTGGCCGAATGGTTGGGATACCACAACTAACATCACTGAATGGATGAGAAATGAATGGTCTTTAGATTCAAAGGTCTTTATTTCTTAAAGTCCTCAATGTTCCCTCACTTTTCATTCTTCAAACTCACACCTGCACTTCTATCCCTTATTTCTACACCTATATTGTACTTTGGTGATTGATTTGTGTGTTGTTTTGGATTGGATTACCGCCTAGCATTTCAAATACATCCTAATACGCATAAATGGTTGGTTTCCGCACCCTAAGTCCCTTTTATTGAATTTTGTTATCAAATACAATAGCATTATCTTGTTGACATGTGTTGGATTTATCCTGTAGGATTAGAATGTTTGTTTCTTGATTAACTTCTCAAATTCTGCCCCTAATAAGTAAAATTAACAGTTCCTAAAATTTTACCTTAAAATAGAAGAAAAGTGTGGAGTTCACATAATTATTTCTGGTCTATGCTTAATTTGAGAGGCGTGTGCTTTGATTTTGTTTTTAAGGGCGAGGGTTTGTTAATGCTATATATGCTTTTAAAGTAGCTCACAATGTGGACAAGATTGTTGAAGAAAATATAGTTGTTGAAGCGGAGGTCGAAGCAGCCAAAGCTACTGAAACCGAAAAGAATGAGGGTGCAACTCCGAGAATTGGTGCCTAGATCGGCATTTATGCACCAGGCACAGAGTCCCCTGTAGAAGTAGAGAATGAGTAGATTGGATCCCTTTTTTACCTCCCTCTCCGTCTTTCTCTATATTCACTGCTGAATTTATATTATTAACATTTGAGAACAAATGATTTTTATTTTTTCCGTGGGGTATGGCCCACCTTTGTGTGTTATTGTTGTTTATATTTTTTTGTTAATATTTGGGTTATTTTTCTTTACATTATATTTTATCTTCTTTTGTGGATGTTTGATTTTATGGCTCCATTTTGTTATTATTGAAAAATGTTTTTTGACCATTCGGGAATTTTTTGAAATTTTCGCCACTTCTAGTATGTACTTAATTGTGTGGCTGTCCTTAGGATAATTTAAGTCTCGGTTCAATCAATACTAATGACTTGAATAGTGATCGCAATAGAATGAACATCATTGTACGACTATAATAAGGTTAAATGAAGTTGCGTAGACAATATATGAACTCTTTGCATCTCGTTGTGATTAGACAATTGTAAAATTAATTCTTTTCACCGTCGCACACTAGAAAAAGTGTGGAACATTGTTTGAATTTTATGTAGAATTCCTTGTGTGATAAGCTTACCTTAAACCATGAATGATTATACCTAGAATTTTCCCCGTTGATCCATTTGATTAAGTAAGGTTTTCTCTTTACATCATCATAGGAAACTTTTTAGAGTGTGAGGCAATTTGACATATCCACTTTTGTGACCTACCTGGTGAATGTGTGAACCTTTTCTTGAACACCCCTTGAGCTTTACCTTTCGTTGAAATAAACTTGTCAAAAACATAAGATCTCTTAACCCTTTGCACAAAATCCTCTTGATGTGTTTTTAATAGAATAACCAGTGTAAGCCAAAATTCTAAATTTGGGGTGTGGTGAAAACAAAAGTCAAGTCAAGAAAGTGCAAAAATAATTCCATCTATCCATTTTTTTAAGAAAAATGGAATACCTTCATATAAAGAAAAAGGGGAAGAAAAGGAAAAGAGAAAAAAGAAAAAGAATGAAAATGAAAAAGAAAGAGTTGTGACATAAAATTTGTAAATAACAAAAAGAAAAACGGGGTTCCACGCACATTATGGAAAAGTGAATAAATGGATGACTTGTCAGCACTAATGAACTTGATAAAGGAAAGGAAAAGATGTTCTGTGAGTAATACAGTCTATGAGGATCATAGAAACTGAGCTTAAATGAGCATACCTTTGCACTCAGCCCTATTACAAGCCTTAAAGGGACCTTTTTTATCATAAGAAAGCTTAAACAAATGTTAACAGTAAAATAAGGGAAAGCTTATGGTGAAAGCATGCATTGTGTTCTTTTTTGTGAGAGTAAATGTTGTATCTGATTTCGAAGCTTAAATGATTATACATCATGTCTGTGAGAATGGAATCATCATTTGTATGAGGGTATTTGAATGCTTTTGTTGAGCTAGAACTTGCATTTCAAGAAAGTATTGCGAGCTTCAGAATCTTTGGTAAGTGTGTGTCATAACTTGAATCTTCCGGTACACAATTGATCCATTCATAAGTAAATTGAGTCTTGTTGTGCACATAAATGATTGGATCTTGTGTAGCACTTTTGGAGACATCCTTTTTGAACTTCTGAACTTGATTTTTACTTGAGGAAAAGTAAAATTTTAAGTTGGGGGTGTTTATTAGTCCACATATTAGACTCATTTATGGAAATATTTTGATAGAATTAGTGTCGTTAAATGATTATTTTGTCTCAATTAATGATGAATAACCTTGAATTTCAGGTATTTTGAGTTTTAGGCAAATAAGGGATATTACTTGGCAAAAAGGAGAAAAAAGATGAAAAGAACGAAGAAAAACAACCCTGAGGATCGTCAAGTCCACTTGGAGAATATCCACTGGGTATGATAATCACCTTTTGTTCCAGTATGTTGAGCACTAAAGAAAAGTATGAAATGAACAATGAAAAGGAGCAATTAGCCTATCGCTAAGCAATTCTGCAAAGCAATACCTTATCGCCCAGTGATCCGGAACGTGAATATGCTTGGACTAAGCGCAAGACAGCGATGTAGTTTCCAAAGGACGGATCGCCGATTTGATCAGTGATTCTGATTAACTACGCCGAGTTACCCGCAACAACACTAATCTTTGAAAACTACAAATACTAGTTTAGTATATTAGCTTAGAATCAATTATCATCATACTGTTATCCATTTTTATTATACTTGTATCAAATTTTGTCATATTTTTATCAGTTTTTGAGCTCTAAGTTTGAGAGGGTTTTTGGAGAAGAACTTGAAGACTAAAAGAGTTTCATCTTAAAGAATTTGGACTTGGGTCTCCTAGATTCATTATTCATGGCATGTAACAAGACTTATATCTTCATATCCATTTGAATTCAAGCTCATTTCGGTATAAATTTCTATCTCTTGTTCATATCTAGCTAAAACACCAATTCTTGAGGTGTAATATTGTGAATATAGTTAAATTAGTTGTTGGGACTTGCGTGTTGATAGTTGATTTGTAGTTTGAATGTGATTTCATTTAGTAGTTGTGGATGAATCTAATGAGGTTTATAGTTGCAAATATAAGCTCATATATGTGTTTCCGGCTTGCGAAAAAGAGAGGTCGAGAAACTAAGACTACTAAATTGATGGAAGATGGGAGTGCGCCGACATGAGGTTCAGCTCAAGACAGTGAGTGGGTTAAGGTAGTGGTTGAGAGAGAGCCTATCCCACTTACAGCCTAGCCTAGTCTATTTACTCTATGAATTTTCTATCAAGATCATGTACCCAATAATCTCTTTTATCCCATATTCCTATGACATCCTTAGAATCCCCCTCTCCTTGACAAAACCACCCATCGATAATTGACCCTGCATCACCTCTTTGATCTAATATGTTTTTTTTAGAATGTCTTCATCTATGACTAGTTCAAACGTAATTTTATTTTCTACTAATTCTTACAACCACTCCATGTGGAAATGACCCCAATCATTGGTTGTGTTACTATACCACGGTACGATCATCGACACTTGTATTGGAAGTTGTGTGTTTGATAATGTCACTGATCATATTCTAAAGAACTAACTATGCAAATGAAGAAGAAAACAATCTAGAACATGAAAGTCAATGAATCAAAGCTACTAACGATAATTGAGTCTAATAAAAGAAAGGTCATTACCACGACAAATATAAAACATCTAAGAACTAGTCTATGTCCGAAATATGCACAAATACCAAAAGAGAATCCAAATCAGCTAGCAATATGCTAGCTCACCCTTGAATTCAAAGAAATGATCGCAGATCTTCTAAGCGAAGTCTGACAATAGCCGCAAGAAGATGTTGTGTACTCAACAAAAATAAGAGCAAGTGTCGTACCAGTACACAACCAATATGAACTGGTAGGGTCACGCGGCTATCTCACTAAGTGCAAAATAAATATGCTAATTACAACCGTAAAATCAGGCAATATATCAAACATATACAATATTGAATATCACATGCTTCACCGATTTCAAATTTATCACAACTATGTCAAGTAGTTGGTCATCTACTAGAACTAAACCCCAAATTGTTAGTGAACTACAACATGATACCCGATCCCATAAATATGCTGCAACATGGCAACCCGATCTCATTTATGTCGGGACATGACAATCTGGTCAAAAGATTATGCTGGAACATGGCAATCCAATCTAAGTTAGTTATGACAGAACGTGGCAATCCAATCCAAGTTAGTTTTGCCGGAACGTGGCGATCCAATTCATCAACACCACAATCACAAATACAAGTATACTTTCAAGTCATACAATCAAGAGTTTTTCATGGCATATAATCATTCACCTATCTCATTTACTACAAGTGTGAATCAACAAGGCAACATTCATATATATATACATGCATCATAATGAAGCCATAACAAGACTACATCAAAGAATCATAGAATCACAACCATCACCTACCTCGAAACAAGCTTGAAACCTAAGGAAGTTTATCATTTCCTTTCTAGATTAGTTATGCTTGTTCTTGATCTACAAATAATCAATATAATATAAGGATCAATAAACAATTATTAATTACCCTTATTACTAGCAATACTATGAACCCGACATCAAACCTATGATCCAAATCATCAAATTTATGGTTGTTTCACCATAGAATATATATCAAAGCCCCTCATCATCATTATTAACCAATTATATTACATTCTACGGATCAAAAAATAAATTTAGGAAGTAAAGTGCTTACCTTTAGCCTCAAGAATGGTGAAAAACAAGTAGAAGTCGGGTGGGGTTCATTAATTAGCTCAAAAGGTCAAAAAGTGCATAATTAAGTCGTTTAAGGGTTTCTTAATGCCTTTAATTTGCATCATGCCCCCCACAAGGGCACCCATCCCGCCACATCGGGCTTTCCGAACCAGTGACCAAACTAAAAGTTTCCTAAATCCGCATTTCACAACACACCTCTAACCCATGACTCTTAGAAAATACCCTTTATTTTAAAATCAATTTCCAGAGTTCTACACGTCCGATTTTGATTCTATAAAGTCTTACGGATTCCATAACAAGTTATTTAACTACTCGTGAAATCAAAATTATAATTTTTAAATGGTCACCTTAATGACTCCAATTTCATCATAATCTGGACTAGGTTGGGAAAAATCCAATTACTACATGAAGGTTTTTCGGCCTACAATTTTATCCCTTAGGATTTTCTATAACGAAGGAACCCATACGTTACAATAGATACCAATTTGCCATCACTCATCCCCGAGTAACAAACATAGGAAAAATAGGGTAAGGAAGGAATGAACTAGTACCTTATTCGACGAACAATAGGGGATACTTGTCTCGCATATCCTTCTAGGTCTCCTAAGTGGCTTTTTCCACTGGACGATGCTTCCATTGAACTTTCATGGAATTAATCTCCTTTGTCCTCAAACTTGGGCACATCACACTCCAGAATTACAATTGGTCCCTCTTCATATTGGAGGTTCTTACCTAACACAATCGACTCCCACTTAATGATATAATCCCCATCACCATGATACCTCTTCAACATGGATACATGGAATACTAGATGAACGCTTGATAAATCAGGAGGTAAAGAAAACTTAAACAATACAAATCCCACACATTTTAAAATCTCAAACAGACCGATGTATCTTAGACTTAGCTTACCCTTTTTACCAAACCTCATCATCTTTTTCATGAATTAGAACTTAAGAAGAACATTTATATCAAATTCGAACTCCATATCTCTCACTTTATGATCCGCATACTTCTTTTGTCTACTCTTGGCTGCTACAAGTTTAGCTTCAATACTCATCACCTTATCTTGTGCATCCTTCACTAAATCTACCCCAAAGGTTTCACATCTCAAGACTCTAACCATCCTATGGGTGATCTACATACCGTCCCATAGTGTGCCTTAAATGGTGCAATATCTATGCTAGAGTGATAATTATTATTATAAGAGAACTCGAACAACGTTAAGAACTTATCACAATGCCCTCAAAAATCAATCACATATTCTCTTAACATATCTTCTAATAATTTAATAGTCCTCTCTGACTGGCCATTTTTCTGCGAATGGAAAGCTATACAAAGAAGGTGTTGTGTGCCCAATTCCTCTTGCAATGTCCTCCAAAACATGGAAGTCAATTGGGTGCAACGATTTGAGATGGTAGAAAGGGAACTCTACGCACCCTCAGTATCTCTTTCACAAACACTTTGGGCAATTATTAAGCATTATAGTCTATTATTACCGAATTAAAATGGGATGACTTAGTTAATCTATCCACTACTACTCAAATAGAGTCAACTTTCCCAAGATCTTAGGAAGGCCAACCAGGAAGTTCATGGTTATTCTTTCCCACTTCCATTGCATAAATTGCATTCTTTGAAGCAAACATGACGGCCTTTAATGTTCATACTTAAATTATTGATAATTTTGACAATTCTCCATGAACTCTGCGATGTTCTTCTTCATACCCCGGGCATTTAAAAATTCGTTTAAGGTGTCTATACATCTTGGCCACATCCGGATGACTAGAATACCGCGAACCCTGAGCCTCTACAAATAATTTCCCAATCAAGCCATATATTCTAGAAATAGATATTCTACAATTGAATTTTAACACACCATTCACATCAAGATTGGTCCCTTTTGCCTTACCCGTCACAGTATTCATTCTAAGCTCATCAAAATCTCCATATTCAAATTGTTTGGCATTGATATCATCAATGAATGTGACCCTCATTTCAATACAAACTAACACCAACCTCTTTCTGAGATGCCCAATTGCATGAATTTCGACTCCAATGTATGAATTTCTTTGGCTAAAGGTCGCTTGGATACACTCAAACAAGCTAACTACCCATAATCACCGCTTTAAAACTCAAAGCATCTGCCACCATAGTTGCCTTGACCGGATTGTATCGAATGGTCAAATCATAATTTTTAAGTACTCCATCCACCTTTATTTTATTAAATCATAACCTTTCGAGTGAACACATGCTGCAAACTACCATTATCACTAAAAGCTTCACACTTAACACCATAGAGGTAATGTCGCCAAATCTTAATAGCAAACACTGTTGTTGCATACCCCAAATCATGTGTTTGGTAATTCCTCTCATGCACTTTCAATTGGAGCAAGGCATAAGCTATAACATTCTTATCCTTCATCAACACACCACCCAAACCAGAATGCGAATTATCACAATAATCAAATCTTTACCTTTAACGGGTAATGCTAACATGGGCGTGGTGATCAAAAGGGTGTTAAGCTTTTTGGAAGCTCTCCTCACATTTTTCAGACCATTCAAATTGCATATCCTTTTTGTTTAAATCAGTCAAGTGAGTGGCAATGGAAGAAAAATTGTTCACATATCGACTACAATAGCTAACGAGTCCCATAAATCCCCTAACTTTAGTCACATAGCTAGGTCAAACCCAATTCTTAACCGCCTCAATCTTTTGAGGATGTACCATTAGTCTTTCTTTTCAAACTAAATGCCCCAAAATGCAACCGATTTCAACCAAAATTTGCACTGAGAAAGTTTAACATACAACTTTTGTTTCTCAAGAACACTCAGAACAATATGAAGATGGTCGGCATGCTCTTCCTCGCTTCTCGAATAGACAAAAATATCATCAATAAGTACTATCACAAATAGATAAAGAAATGGTTTGAACACCCCATACATTAAATTCATGAAAGCTATAGCCATAAACTCATAGTGTCTATAGAGATTTCTAAACGCCGTCTCTGGCACATCCGTAGGCCTAATTTTTAATTGATGATAACCGGATCTTATATCAATCTTAGAGAAAAAGTTGTTGCCCTTTGTAGTTTGTCAAAAATAATTTGTTCTAGGCAAAAAGATACTTGTTTTGAATAGTAAACATATTCAACTGTCGATAATCTATAACAAACAAAACAAGGGCACCACATAGGGAAGCACTAGGGCGAATAAACCCTTTATCAAGAAGTTCTTGGATTTGAGCCTTAAGCTCTCTTAATTCTTCAAGAGACATGTGATATAGAGAGATGGAAATGGGGCGCGTACAAAGCTCTAAATCAATGCAAAAATCTATGTCTCAATATAGAGGCATACCATGCAAGTCATTAGGAAATACTTCACTAAGTTGAGACACCACAAGAGTAGACCCAATAGATTGAGCCTCAATCTAAACAACCCTTATATGGGAAAAATAAGTCAAACGACCTTGGTTTACTAATTTAATAGCCCGAATGAAGGATATAATATTAGCTTACTTAGGCTTGTACACCCCTTCCCACTCTAATGTTTCCCTTCCTAAAAATTCTAGAGTCACAGATTTAGTATTACAATCCAACACATCATAACAAGGGGACAAACAAGTCATACCTAAGTTTATATCAAAGTCAGTCATATCCAACATTACCAAATCAACCCAAGTTTGGAACCAATAAACATAACAGGACACGCATGATAGACATGAGCAACTATGACTAACTCTCCAACAAAGGTAGAAAGATGAATAGGGCATCAAGAACATTACAAATCATAAAAAATTCAGAGGCAAATCTAACAGATACATAAGAATAGGTGCAACCCAGATAAAACAACACATTATCCATCCGGTCAAAGACAAGAATAGTAAATTTGATCTTCGCATCAAATACCTCAGCCTTATAAGTGTAACACTAAGCCTTATCAACTTGACGAGCTACTTCCCTTCCTAATTGAGCGCTACCTCTGCCTCAAAGACCCTTTCCTCTGCGTACATGGCCTCGATCATTACCTGTTTTCTCATCTGTGTGGGCATTCTCTACCATTATTACCATTCCCCGTGGGTACCACTTCTCTAGGTGGCTACTAGGTGGAGTCTAGCACACACAGATGGGGGAAATCTTTACTCATGTTTCAAGTTATCCACAATTGTAGAAAGTACGATCAATAGATTGTCTACTACCCGTCAAAGGAGTGACTCCCTGGCTATCTTAAAGTTTTAAGATGAATTTCCTGAATTGTTACATAAAGAGGCAACCATAGCGGACTAAATTGGCTTCACTGCCAAGTTGGTCTACCGGATCCTTTAGACTAGGAGCCCTGAAAATTATCGAAATTCTTGGATCTGTTAGCCAATGCCTTAGCCTGACCATATTGCTTCACCCCCTCCAATTTCTTAACATAGTCTGTCACCTCATTGAATCTCCTTCATGAAGAAGTCGTATGGACAGATAACACTTGCAATTCAAAATTGAACCCTCTAATAAGTAAGTGGATCCTCTCCTCCTTTGTAGTAACCAAATGCGTAGTATATCTAGATAAAAAATGAAACATTGCCTCAAAAAAATCCACATACATACTACTTTTATTTAAGGCCATAAAATCACCCTTCTTGGGATCCCTCAAAATCTAAATACATACTTTTCTAGAATCAGAGAATGAAACTGAGTCGAAGTAAGTGGGTGTAAATTACAAAACTTGCACTCTATATAAGCTCTCCATCATTGCATAGCCTCACCTTGAAATTAGAAAGACACAAAATCAACCCTATGTTGGTGAACAATACGCCATTTATGCAGCCTCATATGATAGTCTAAGATAAAATTGTAAGCATCTTCAGTTTCAGAACCCGAAAATACTGGAGGCTTAAGCTTCAAGAACTTAGTCAACATTTCATGCTCACTGCCAATCATAGAATTACCCAACAACGGATGGAAGAAAGAAGCTTTACCTCCTGTTATACTCACCCTAGGAGAGTTTCTAGTAGTAAGAGTATTGTGGGAGCTTAAATTTCTTGGACAGTGGGGAGCATTCATGGGCCAACCAAACCTTTCAGGAACGACATGATATGTTGTGCTAACACTAAATCAAAAGGAGGAACAATTGTGGTCTCTGTTAGTACATCTTCCTCTTGTCCATTTTCCTCAACATCTCCGACCTCAACATCCTCTTCTAACTCCTCATTAAGTGAAGGAGGGTTCTTATTCGTAGGAGCATTTTCAACTGGTACCATTCCAAGAAAGAGCTACTCTCATACCCTCTACCCCTAGCTCTTTTTATACCCCTGCCTCAACTATAACCTCTCATTGCAGGTTCCTCAGTTAAAGCATTAACATGAGCGATGGACCGGACACGTTGACTCTTGTATTAACCATCCACGGACAAAAGAGTGAAGGAAGGTAGATACCAAAATGTATCACCCAAATACCAATCGAACCCAAGTTCTGGCGCGAAAGGGGACAAGAAAAAATATAGATTTTTCCTGAAGTCATATATCAACTCTATGAAAAGTAAATGTGTCCCTATACCGTTCCGCGATACTCTATTAGACTCATTTTGGTAGATCTAGATCAACGAACCTAGGCTCTAATACAAACTTTGTCACGACCAAGACCATTATGACTGGCACCAAAATCAACCCTTCGGTCGGAGAACCACTATTACAATAAAACCTAAGCAACTATAGTAAGAACTAATGCATGTAAGCTATGGAAGAAAGTGAAACAATCTAAGTAAGAAGTTTGCATAAACTACAATAACGGTTCTTAAGAACTAACTAAACAAATATGGAAGTAAAACCCTAGAACTTGAATGTCAATGTACCTAAACTACTAAAGATAAACGAGTTTAAAACAAAAAGGTTCATAACCCCGACTAACATAAAACATTTAAGAACTACTCTAAGTACGAAATATGCACAAAGACCCAAAGAGAATCCAAAGCAGCCCGAAAGATTCTAGGTCACCCTTGAATTCGAAGCAACGATCAAAGATATTCTAAGTGAGGCTTGTCAATATCCGCCAAAAGATGCCCTGTCCTCAACAAAAATAAGAGCAACTGCAGTATCAGTGCACAAGCACGGTGTACTAGCAGGATTATGTGGATATCCCACTAAGTGCAACATAAACACGTTAATTACTACAATGTAATCATACAATACATCAAACATATATAATATTGAATATGAAATTCTTCAACGATTTCCCATCTAAAACAAGTATGTCAAGTAGCTGTTCCTCTCATAGAACCCAAACTAAATCTATTAGTGCACCCGAACGTGGTACTAAATCCCATAATTATGTTAGAATGTGACAATCTTATCCCATTTATGCAAGAACGTGGAAATCATATCCAAAGTTTATGCTGGAACGTGGCAATCCGATAAAAATTAGTTATTCCAGAATGTGGAAATCCTATCGAAGTTAGTTATGTCAGAACATGGCAATTCGATCCATTAACACACCACAATGACAAAGAAAATTATAATTTCAAGTCATACAATCAAGAGTGATTCATGGCATATAATCTTTCATCAATGTCATTTATAACAAGTATGATTTAAGAAGGCAGCATTCGCAAATATACTTGCATCATAATGAAGCAATAGCAAGACTACATGACATAGTCATAGAATCACAAACATCACCTACCTCGCAACAAGCTTGAAACCCTAAGAAACTTGATCCTTTCCTTTTTGGATTTGTTGTACTAGTTCTTGGTGTACAAACAATTAATATAATACGGGAATCAATAAAAAAATTACTAATTACTGGATTAATAACAATTTTATGAACCCTTTCTAAAACCCACGATCCCAATTATCCAATTTATGGTTGTTTTCACCATAGAATCTATATCAAAACCCTTTCACACCATTATTAACTCATTCTATTACGTTCTACGGATTAACAAAATGGATTTGCAAAGTGAAAATCTTACTAGCCTCAAGAATGGTGAAAAATAAAGAGCAATTGCCTGGGGTTCATTAACTAGCTCAAAAAGTCGAAAAGTGCATAATTAGGTTGTTAAGGGGTTTATAAATGACTTTAATTCACGTCCAGCCCGCCTCAATGGCAGTGCGAAAGAAGAAAAACCTAGCGCCGCAGCGGGATTTTTGAACTAGTGAGCAAACTAATGGATTTAAAAATCTCCATTTAACAACACAACTCTAATGCACGACGAAAAAATACCCTTTACGCTAAGATCAATTTCTGGAGTCCTACAAGTATGAATTTTATTCCGTAAAGTCATACGGATTTCTTAATAAGTTAGCTAATTATTTATGCAATTAAAAGTATAAATGGTTCACCTGATTATTACCAAATTTCATTGGGGATTGACTGGGACAATGGAAAATGAAGTACTATTCTAATTTGAAAAATAATAAATTTTAACGAGTAAATAGTTTTTGTCAGAAGAACTAAAAATCTTATACCGATCTTATATAGTTATTGGATAATTATATAGAATTTGGTTGAGAATGTGAAAAGAATATGAAACCATTCCACTATTGTAAAAAATAATTGGTTGAAAATCAGTATTTATTTAAAAAAGAAAAATAATGTCTTATAGACATATTGAAATACAATAGATGACTTCTAATTAATTCTGCATTTACGAAGATACAATAGGATTTCAATTAGTTTTAAAATTTATTTAAATAATTAAGTTAATATATATATCGTCTCATAGTCGCATCTTGCACTTGACCCATCCATTTAACATATAGTGGATCCTTCGTAGCACACAACCTTATCCTATCAAAGAAATCACTTTCAAATTTCGAAATGGAATGCACAATAACAAATACCTCTTTCGACTCAATGCATCAACAACTTGGCTGTATTTCCCAAGCTTATGTTCCAACATAAAATCATATCCAACAAGAAATTCTTGCCACCTTGCATCTTTAGGACTCAATTTTTTGTGTGTCTTGAAAAATGTATTAGCAACATTGTAAGTCCGCACCACAAATCGAGTTCCTAGCAGATAGACTCATCAAGCCTGCAAGCAATGCACACCAGCAACCATTTCTTTTTCATGTGTGAATATCTTTGCTCTGCATCATTTAATTTTCGACTTTCAAAGACCACATGATGACCTTCCTACACTAAAACATTATGATCATTATGATTTCATTCCTTCTTATTTTTCTTTCATTTATATTAAAACCATTGAATTCATTAGATACGGATTCCTATCTCAAAAAAGTGTTTCTCCTTTTTTATTTTCAAAAATTCTTCTATAGGAGACTCATTTTTTGTCCAATCAAAAATGATTTTATCATTTTTGAATCCACAATTCAATATAGATAGATGTATATTCGATCTATATCTCTCGATTACAATAATTTTTCCATTCAATTTTGAATACTTGAACAATCAATTCTTGTTTTTTATCCCATGAAAGCCGAGGAATGTCTCATTAGTTATAACTAACCATTCCACTTAACTGTAACACCTCAAAAATGAATTAGGTAAAGCTAGAGTCTAACACGTGCATCATGAGGTTTTGAAGTCCTAAAATAGTTTACAGTGGTGTTTTGAGGCATTGTCTAAAGTTTGGTAGTGTTTGGAGGTCAAACATCCAACAAAATCGATGACGTTCGGAAGTTTTGCCTTGAGACGCGTGTGCCTTTGCATGTTTTACCTATTCGTTTTGGTTGAAATTGATGTGAGACCTTCCTAACATGTATACAAGTGTATTTGGGTTGGAAACGTCTAGTTAAAACTCCCCAAGGACCAACCTAAGGGTCCTTGAGAAGGACCAAACTTGTGAGCAAAAACTACAAAAAATAGTATCAATCAACGGAAGCAATCGACGCCCCTTAGGTAAATCAACGCCCCGTTGATTGGGGATTGGGTCTATACTTAGCCTAGAGATCTTATGCTCCCATTATTTGAGCCTTTGACACAAATCACGGACCAACAGGACGGTCCATAGGTGGGTCTACAGGGCATAGGTTCATCCGTGGATTGACACCTGCAGAACGGCCAAGCCAAGGCTACTTTGGGAAATTCACCTAATGTTCTAGAAATGGTTCAGGAGGTTATTTAAGGGATTTTTCAGTATTTTAAATATTTTTATTAGTCTATAACCCCAATTCAAGTCATTATTCAAAAATCAAAACCCAAACTCCCAAAGAAGAACTCTCTAGAACTCCATTGAAGCTTGAAGGGAGTTATAGCTTGGGGTTGATTTATCCATCAATTCTCTCTCAATTTTGTGGCTAATAATCAATCAAGGTATGATGTTTCATCTTTGAATATTTTTCTTCAAGGATTCAAACTTCAAAGTGATTTCTAAGATCTTTTCAAAAGATTAATTGTCCTATTTTGATATCTAGCCATGGGTTCTTGCATAAAATGTTTTGAATCATTGATTTATGATTTAATTGATGTTAATTTGATGATTTTAGATTATAAACTCCATGAATCCATTCAGATCATGCAGTCCTAGTTTTTACTATATTATAGGTGATTTGATCATGTCTAAATTATATTGATTACTTGTGTAGTTTGTTTTGGACTATTAAATTATATAAGAAGCATGTTAGAATTGTATGTAGGCTGTCCATAATTGATGAATTTCATATTGCATTATCTTGTATCATTGTATATCGTGCTTATTGGGTTGAATTGGTGATCATGGCTATTTGTAAGAGCCTTTATGGATTGAATTGGTTGTATGGGCTATGGATTGGAGTTGTTATAGATATAATGGTGGTATATTGACCTAACCTTCTCTATATTGTGTAGTATAGGTGTTTCAATTGTGATTTTTGATATGGTCCACAAATGGTGGCGAGGCTCATGTGTTATATATGTGATAAGGTGATGTATATGTGTCTTGTTGTGGTGGACCTATGTCCTTCTACTTGATACATAAAATGTGAATATGACTATTGACTTAGTAGGCAAAAGCACATTTGTTTGGAATGTGTATGCATTATTGAAATATGATCATGAACATAGTTAGGAGGGTCATTTATGTGGAACATTTAACCTAGATAGAAGGTTATGATATCCTTGAAGTTGAAAGTCATAATGGTATCCACGTTATGTGAATAATGGACTTAGTTGGTTGGCTAGAACGACATGAAATCATTTTTAGGAAAGTCATGAAGGTATCACATTTGACCATTGTATGGCAGCCCTAGTGGACCCCCTTTGGTAAGCTGTAATATGATTTGGTTATGAACTCTATAGTGTACCGCTTCATACGCTCATTGATTGAATTACTCGATGAGAACAAAGGTTAGCACCGAGACAATATGATTGGGGAGTGACTATATTTAGATGAGACTAGAGTACAAAGAAACCCTTTGATATTCCTTAATCATGTGCCCAAATGGTGATGTACTGTGGATTTACGATACTTTCAATGCTTTTTCCTTAAGATTGGTGTGTGAGAGACTTTTTGTAGAAGTTCTAATATACTTTTTATATTTGTTTTGCAGAAAAAGTGTCCAGAACCAAACGCCGAAGGCAGCTAAGATCGAGTACAGAGGTGACCCATGAAGGCCATCGACGGCCCGTCGTTCTATCGACGGACCGTAGATGGTGACTATCGACTGAAAGTTCAGGCATCTGGAGAAACTCAAGTAAATCTGACTAATTGTGGGGCTACGGAAGGATCAACGGTCCGTTGATTGATCGACGAACCATCCTGTTGAATCGTCGATTGGATCAGAGATAGTCCAGTACCTTAAGTTGAAGAAATTCTAAGTATGGAATGACGCAAAGAATCGATGGACCGTAGACGCATCGACGGGTCGTGATGTTGGTCCGTCGATTGATTCAGAGAATATGCCAGTTGAAGGAGAAAAAAGATGCTAAGTCTGGACTGACGGAAGCAGTCGATGGTCTGTCGTTTCTATGGGGGTCGTCGATCACAAAATCATTTTATGGACAACTTTCCTTATGTTAATTCCTTTTAATTTAGGACAATATTTTTTATAAATATGGTGTAAAACCTCATTTTTGGGGTTGGATTCTATTACTACTATTCTTAGTTTGTCTTTGGAGATTGGGTTTTTGCAACTTTGGCATTAATACAAATTTCCGGATTTGGTTTTAAGTGATTTCTTGTTGTTTCAAGTTGAATTTCTGGATTTTCTTCGAATTTTTCAAAGTAAGTTCATGATTTATTGTTTATCCACTATGAATTGTGTTCTTTTATGCATGGGTAACTAAATCCACAACTAGGGTTGTGGGAACCATGGGTGATTAATAAAGTAAACCTAGCTTAATAACAATTCTCAAATAGGTTATTGCATTCACTGAAATTTTTTTTGCTTAGAAGTCTTTTTAACGAGTGCACGCGTTAGAACTCCCTTATTTCTACTTGCCGGACCAAAGAGGTAGTTAACAGGAAAAAGAATTATCAACATAGATATAGTGGGATACTATCTAATAGGATAGTTTCGATTGGTGCAAAGTAATAACTAAGCTATACATCGAACATGATGCTTAATATGAAGTAAATGTAAGGGTTAGTAGCTTAGACACACGTAGCAGAACCAATGGTGAAAGTCTCTAAGTGCCGGACCAAGGACTTAGATATACCTAACTTATCACTTTGCATGCAAAACACTAGGGAAGAATTATTATAGCTAGGAATATGGCGTTACGAACCTACGGGAACACTTACACCCTAGTTTCTCTCACAACTTGATAACCACTAAAGAATTACTCTTGTTAATTGTTTCACTTAGAGATATTAAAAGACTTTTGTTTCACAAAATCCCCCCTTTAATTTCTTATTTTCGGAAAGGACTTGACTAAATAGTAGTAATCGTACATTGAAGTTAAGTCTAAACCATTTTCCTTTTGGGATCGATTCCAACCTAATAGTTGGGTTCTATAATTGATAAGACCGCTTATACTTCTTTAGGGAGGTGTAATTTGAGCGTATCAAATATTGGCACCGCTGCCAGGGAAAGTGACTTTTAGATTAACCTTAATAACATTATTGAAATTTAGTCAACAATTTCCTAATTTTACTTCTTTTATTTTTTTTTGTTTGTCTTAGGTCTAGCTCTAGTGTATGCCAAGTACACGGAGTCGAGGAGAACCCATAATTCTTTTCAATCCTAAACTGAACTGTACACTTCGAAGAATGAATAATCCGTAGAATGCAGCTAATCTACGTGATTGTATCAATCGCCAGCTCCCACCTCCAATTGATGCTCACAATCAAGTGGTTGCAGAAAATCCGGCTGATGATGCTTTGAGGATGCAGCCTCTTATCCCACACCCTCAAGAGTTCTATAGGGGCAATGTCAATATCACTGCTTTTGATGGGCCTCTTGTCCTACCTCCTCTACCATAGGGGCACACGTTCATGGTAACTAGTAGCTTGATGCAGATGCTCACTGCAAGGGGTTTGTTTTCGGGGCTACCATCTGAGGATCACCATGCTCACATAGATAAACTGAGGTCGGTGTGCAAGATTTGTGTGGGGAGTCCAGACTTAGAAATGAACGTCAATGGGTTGAGAGTGTTTCCTCTATCAGTGATGAGAGAGGCTGCAATATGGTTCACTGAGTTGCCCTTAGTTATGGTTCCAATGACTTAGGGGTACTTTAGTAATTACCCTAGGTCCCTTAATTAATTAAATTATCCATTTAATTAATTAATTTAAAGGGGTGAAAACGAAATTCTTAGGAAAAATTTCAGATTTAACTAAGTGTTATGTTTTCCTAGTTCTAGTACATCTAGGGGGGCTTTTTAGTAATTAATAATTTATTTATTTAATTAACTTATTATACTTAGTTGAATGATTCAATATCAGTTCCTAAACCTAAAATTCATGATCAAACACTCAAAGAACACAACGCTAAAATGAACGAAAGCAAGAGGCAGAAAGTTCATAGACATTCTAGGCGATTTCAAGGTTTCTTCAAGTTTTCGTTCAAGGTGGTATTCGTAGATTAAGTTATACTTAAGGTATGGGTTTTATATCGGAATTCTTTATCCAATAGGATTTTCAAACGTTTCAAACACATGAATTTCGAAACTAGGATTTTTTTTCCAATGATATTGTTGAACGTCCATCTCCCTAGCTATCCTTGTTTTTGATTCTTTAAGTATATAGATGTAATCTTGAACATGTTGTTGGTTTGTGGTGATAACTTATTTTATAAGTTCTTGATTTTTTAATGATTAATGATGTCTATAGATTGGATTCAAATGATTGAGTGATTAGTTACACGGATTAAGGAATGGCATTATGCTTAGTTTTGTGTTCGAGAAAGATAAAGTTGTTATGAGTTGTTTATGAAGTTGAGTCTACTGTTATAGGTTGTTAATTGAATGATAATTATAATTTAATTGAATTTAAAAAGGTTGGCTTCCAACAAATGAATTTTAAATGACCATAATATGTGAAAGTTTGGTTTTTGCCTACAAATTGGCTAGCAAAACAATGTCCAAAATATTATCTCCCAAAATGTGTGAAGTTATACTAATCTTAATTCAAAAGATGCAAAGCGTTACCAATCTCTACATCAATGAACTCATAACATAGGGTATTCTAATCAATGGGACAAGTCCCAAGATATCCTATCCACAAGAACTTGTGAACGTAATAGCATTGAATAAGTAGTTATAACTTTCATAAAGAATGAAAACTAGTTCATGAATCTATAATGCCAAAATAACTTCATAGCTTGGCCAAACCAAGCATTGAATTGTTCTTGTAAGTTAATCAAAGATTAAAAGTTCAAGTGTAGTGAAAGTTTGGCTTATGACGTTATTTCCAAAATATGTAATAGAATTGGCTAATGATTCCATGAAATCACATCTTGAGTGAATGTTTGGCTTATGCCAATAAAATGGCTAACATAACATTATCCAACAAGTTGAATGGAATTGGCTATAATGTTATCTTTAAATAATTAAAAGATTGGATAATGGTTAATACATATCAAATTAAACATGAACAAATGTAACTTTGGCTTGTGTCAAACAAAGATGGCTATGAAATCTTTTCCAAATTACATAGGCCAATACTACTATTATGTCAATCATATATAGCCAAAATATTGAAATGAAAACTTCAGCACATCTAAAGTAAATACATGAATCCATATCCAAGGGCATGTAATTCATTGGGACAAGTCCCAACATGCTCTAAAAGAATCAACTGTGAACTTATGTAACTCATTGAATGAAGTGCTCATCTTGCATAAACGATGATATGAAGCTACTAAACGAAAATAGGCAAGTATGAGTAATAACATAACTGAAGTTGTCTAAGATAAGAAAGTGACCAGAATAAGGTTTTAAATGAAGTGAGATAAGCCTCACTTACACCCAAGCAACTTTGTTAAAAATAATCACAAATGAAGGTGTTAGACCGTGTGAGACCAGTCTCATTAAAACCAAAGATGTTATGTAAGGAAAATTCACATTTCATCAATGTAAAGAAAAGGATGACAAGTCATCACTATAGTAAGTAAATCTCAATCTAGAAGCAAGCTTCCATAATGTTTGAGTCAACTTTAAAAGATAAGAAGATAATGAAAGTGAGTAAAGAACCGATAGACTAGTTATGAGCATGTGCTTGTACGTGTAAGTCTCATGAGATGAGGCTCCACCGAGGTGGATAAGTAGTCTCCTTAAATCCCTAGTCTTCGAACTATGTCTAGCCAACATAGGAACTAGCCTGTGGTTTCCACCTAACAGAGCTAGGTATGTTTTGATCTCACCTTAGACAGTGAGATCACCTATTTTTTGTGTGGGGAAGACACGGGATTTCATGTTTAGATCACATGATCTATGTTGGTTAATACTCAAAAGATGTTCTTGGTTCACTATAGTCGTGAGCCACTCCTTTTCGGTGTGAAGTAAACACTTGATACGGATTCGCCTTAACCGGGAATCACCCCTTTTCAGTGTGGGGCAGACACCTGATTTCATAAGTATATCACATGATCTACATTAATTTTAACTGGTGAATCAGCTCTTTTCGGTGTGGGGAAGACATTGTATTTCATGTTAGCTCGCATGATCTTACTTCTAAGATGTCTCTAAGAAAACAAGAAAGAAATATGATGTAAAAGTAAAATCTTAAGAATGTCAATTGTCAATATCAATACCAATGAATTTTTAGCAAATAATGGGCAAAGCCAAATAAGATAGACTTATAATGACCTCTTATACGATGCCAATAAAGGGGAGTAGAAACATAATAGCAAACCAAAGCTTCATAACTTCCCTAACATGAAAATGATGAAATAAGTGGCATAGCCAATAGATACTAGCTTATTAAGTGTTAATGAATATATAATGTAATGAATGACTCATTGTAAGGATAGTGAAATCATTCCTTATTCCTTGGATTACTTACTTGATTCACTGTGGGTATGAGACTACAATGAATCATTGCACTTGTAAGTAAAACAAAGGGCCAAAGGAATTATTGAACTATACAATAAGAAGAAGAAAAAGAGTGCAAAAAAAAAAACTAAGTCCCAAAGAAAGGGCTCTAGGGTTCAAGCATTGCAAATTTTCAAATTTTTGCCCGAGTGGTTCTAAAATTATGATGATGATTCTAATGTCTTGTAATCACATAGAAATGATTTTTGTTCTTTGGATGCATTTAAATACATCATATTCATACCACAATTCACAACTAACAAATTAGGAAAGTCTAGTGACTATACTTTCCAGGAATGGCATGTTGTTTAGGAAGAGTTTTCCTTGATCATGCATAGTCTTATGTGTATGTGTGCATACACCTATACTTAGTACAAGTGGTGTACTAACCCTATAGAATTTACTAGTTTTATAGGTGCAGGTCAGAGAGCAGATTGAAGATTCATCGCAGCGGTTTGGACATCAGCTTTCTCAAGACCATTTGGTAGTTCTTCTTGATTTCGAGGATGCTACAGTTTTAGTCTAGCCTAGTAGTAGACATAGATAGTGGATGTTGTCCCTAGCATTTCGTTCAGACACTTTCTTTTTGAAGCTTTTGTAATAAGGTCGTTTTTGGCAAACTTATTTATGATATATTGATTATCCATTTGAATTGATTCTATATGATAGATGGTTGTTTCCTTACTTTGAGCTTCGTATATTCTGTAAATAGTTAATAATTATATGAAGTATACGTATACTTCATTAGTTTAAAAAGTTTTAAATTTCCGTAAATGTAACTAGATGAATCTAATGAATGCAAGAAGAGGCTTGTCTGCGACCTCTTAGAGGTCAATAACGCCGGTTGCGATTCGGATTCCATAATCCGAGTCGTGACAATATTATTCCTTGATGTTAGGGTTGTACTAAATCATGGTTTTCAAGTATGTTGGGATAAGTATTACTTGTTTATATAGTAAGCATGTTTGGTTGGTTGATATAACTTACTTGACTTTGCATTAAGTCCCTAAAGGGGTAATTTGGCATGATTTGATAAAAAGTCCTTTTAGCATGTTTTGCTTGTGTATGTGCATAAGATCTCATACTTAGTACATGCGGAGTACTAACCCCATTTTTTCCAAAATATTTTAGGTTTCGTTCGTCGAAGATTTTGAAAGGCGATATTGTTGCTTGGATTCTTTCTTTCATCCAAGAGGAGTAGGTCCTCAACTTTCGAGGGCAATGCCATCCTCTAGCTTACGGAATTTTTTATGAGCTTATTGAATCTTTCATTCCTTTCCTTTTAAACTGAATATTGTACTTTTGTAAGACCTATACACAGTCTTGTTGAATTGATGTAAGGGCTATGCCCATATTGTGATAATCGTTTAGATGGTATGAGATGAGACAATCGTTGAGACTATTTCTATATTTTACGTATATGTATGTGAAATAAAAGTAGAAGGTTATGTAATCTTTCTATACGAAGGTTCTATGTATACTCGATAAGAATATATATTATGTGTATGTAGAGGTCTATGTAAACCTTCAAGTAGTGATGATGAAAGTTTTAAATTTTTGCATTTTTAACCTATGAATATAATGACATGAGACTAAGAGGCTAGTCTTAGTCCTTAAAAGGACGACGACGATGGTTACGTCTAGGGGCTTAAGCTCGAATGTGACAGAGGTTAGGATCTTGCTTAGGTCATAGAATTTCAGGGGTATAACAAAGTCGAAGTCATCGACCTTTTCAGAGTCACACTGACTGGACCTTTAGTTCGTCAACCTACACTTTCAAACTCTTTCGTACTTTGATCTGAAAAATTGACACACAATTGTATACCATAATAAAACAAAAAATTCAAATAAAGGCTCTTGGATTTCCTCACAAGCAGTCCCTTAGTTAACGTCGTGGCACGACACCAATCCATATTCATACCTCTGTAAGGACCCAAAAATGCACTAACTCAAAATAGAGACTATCACGTGTATTATAAGGTTATAAGGTCTCAAAATGAATAAAAATTAGTGTTAAGAGTCAGTATATAATTTTTGGAAGTATTTGGAGGTCAAACGTCCAAGCACGTCCAAAAACTAGTCGAAGTTGAACTAGTGTGTCGTAGTGTTTTGTAGTAGAGTTTTGGAGGATGTTTTGAGGGTGAAATTGAGTATTGATGGTTCCTATACATGAAATTTCATGTAAAGGATAGAAACATCCACGAACGACGCCCCAGGGACCAGCCTAAGCGCCCCGATGAGGACCCAAACATGGGCCATCGAAGCTGCCAGGTAGCCTAGAAGTAAAGGCTGCTGCGCGACGCGCAGCCAGCACTTGAAGGGAAAAAATATTGCCCTGCGACGCGGGGTTGTCACGAAACTATTCTGTCCCAAAATTTTCAAGAATCAAAAATGCCTCCGACGCGCAGTAAACTCCCAGATTTGGTCACGCCATTTTTAAGTCAAATTAGAATTAGTTAAATGGTCCAATAGTTGTAGGGGTATTTTGGGCACATTTGGAATTAATTGTTGGCGGTTATTCTAGGCATTTGAAGAGTATTTGAGCAGTACAATAGCCAATAAGACAATAGACTCCAAATCAAAACCTTTCTCTCCCAAAATTCTCCCAAAAACCACCATTGAAGAAGAAGAGAAATTGGAGGTTGCTTTAAGATGAATTCACCAAGGTTTCAAGCTAAGTTTAAGGCTTTGATATAAAGTATTTGAAGCTTATTCATTAATGGATTCTTCCATCCACGAAGCCTACCTAGTTTCCCTTCAATTGTGGATCCAAGGAAACCCATTCTAGAGAGGGTGGTGATTGCATTGTGGGTAACGCTATACTGTGATCCCAATATAGTGGGTAGCATTCAATGATGTTTATGTGATGATCATATGCTGTTTTCATGATGTTTTCATGGTGAATTATAGTAATTGAACTTGAAGGTGATCATGGTGATCTTAGGCCATTAGAGGCTAGATGAAGGTTTTATGTTAATCTTCTTAAGTCCGTTGTATTTTTTACTATTTGATCATGATTGAATAACCTAGATATGAATGGAACTAGGTCTAATTGATTAAGAATGATCTTGACCTAGGAAGTTGGAATTGAACCTATGTGTTCATGTATGACTAGAATTGCCTTCGAGTGATCTAATTGAATAGATTAACATGTGATTAAGTATGAATCATGAGGGACTAAATGTAGTAGTCATTTGTAGGACTTGTGGCCATTGCTATTAGGGCTTTGGGTATAAAATCATGATGAGGATGATTGTGGTGATGTTTCCTTTGTCTTCTACACATACACATGAACATGATTAGGTGAAGCAAGTTCTCATAATAGATGAACCCTAGGTTGACTTAAGAACCTAAAATAAATCAATGCATGGTAGACTAAGATTAGCTTGAAGAGGAGTTTTATGGTCACTTCTTGTGTAGTAGGCTTGGTGAGACAACACCAAGGATATGGTAGCTTGAGTTGAAATACTCATGATAGCTTGAAATATTAATATCTCAAGGGTAGCTTGAGATGTTGAAATCCCAAGGAGACTTGAGTTGAAATACTCATGGTAGCTTGAGATGTTGAAATCTCATGAAAGCTTGAATTAGATACTCATGGTAGCATGAGATGTTGAGTCTCATGGAATCTTAGGTTACATTTATCATTGTAGCTGGTGTTGAAATTCATGTTATCTTGACTTTGTGTGGCTAGAACCATTTCATGGTATCTTTAAGAGAAAGGCTTATACTCTCCTAATGGTAGCTTGAATTGCATGTAAGGTGTATTTCATTAAATAGCTTGAGATAGGTTCTCATGGTAGCTTAGGGTTGAGGATTCATGCCCCCCTATGGTTAGCTTACGTCTACATGATTGGTTGCATGGTGGTTAGGATGGTTGTATCCTTCGTTTAGTTAGCTTGGTTAGTATGTTGAGATTCTTTCCATTGTAGTAGATCTATTATAATAGTAAGTTGAGCTTCATAGACAAGAATGCAAGACAAGTTAGCTTGGATTAGGTTAGTCTAAAGGAGTACTTAGTATGGATGGTAGTATAGGATACCATCTATACATGGCACAAGTATGAGTTTAAGCTACCGAAGACATGACCCCTACATGATGTATGCTTAGATTGGATAGTAACTATAGTTGAATTCCGTGAAATGGTTGATTTAAGATGATGGTTCCTTGACAATATGAAGTAAGTCTACTAGAGACTCCTAAGATGACATGAAACAAGATAGGGTTACCTCAAGATATGCTTAGTGTGTGAGGTAGTATGGGAAGCTTCACATGCATTGCACAAGTGTACTTTGAGGTGGCCTAGGGGAATAGTGCTCATATGATATGATGAACTTAGGTCTTAATTATGAAAGTGGACTATGATCAAGAATGACCAAAGAGATGTACTTAGCTTTGGTAGTAGTATAGGATGCTACCTTAGCCTTGCACTAGTATACTTGGAGGTGGCTTGTAAAGTAGTTTATTTCAACAATAAGGACAACGATTGAAGTATGAACTCTTATATGACTTTATGATGCCTTATTATTCTTATGTTATTCATGTAATGCTTATGTCTTTATCTCTTATTATTATGTCTATTATTGACTAACCTTTTTGAGATATCTTATGTTTCGTATGATATTTTCCATACTTAGAACATATTGTACTAACGCATATTGCCTACAAGTTGTCCATGTAGGGTCTTGATGATTTTGACTTACTTTCAAGGGTAGAGTTTCTAAGGCTTATCAAGAAAGAAGATTGGTGAGTCATCATAGAATCTGAGGACATCACTACTATGTTGTCTTTTATGTTCTTTTCATGTTCTAGACTTTTATAGGCTGTGATCCAAAATAATTGTACTCATGATGTCATAGATAGTTTTGAGACATATGTTTGACATATTATGAATTTACTTCCGCAATATGTTTTTGAAGAAAAAGTTTTAATTTCGCGCTAACTTTCGTATGTATGCAATGAATGATATCTAAGAGGATTGTACAAGACCTCCAAGAGTTCAAGTACGCCATGTTGCGACCTAAGAATGCCCTAGCTTCTAGGGTGTACATGTGGGTCATGACAACCTCATTCTTGGGTTTTGCCATAATACCACTAAGCAACCCCTCTTGTTGTTTAAGGAAGAGGTGAGGTAGTACTTAAACTATGAGGGATTTGATTAGCAAGATAGATTTGGAGTGGGAGCTAATCATATGATTTAGCACTTTAATATTCTCCCTCAGCTCCTCCAAAACTGAATCCTACTCATTGAACTTTTGGAGAATGATTAGGAGTGTCTCTTCGACACGTCTATTCTAATTGTCCTTAGGTTTTCTCCTATCATGAGGATGTATGTACCTATATTTTCTTTTGCCCTAGACTTCAACATTTTATATCTTCTTGGCCAAATCCTCCAGCTGAGTTAATAGATGAGCAAAGTAATGGCCCTCATCCATCTCTTGATTAGTTTCAGTCATTTGGCAAACTCTTCTACCAACTCTGCTCAATTTCTCTATTCAGTAAGAAACACAAACTAAAACTAGAAATAAAGCAAGTTCAACATGACTAACAAGAGCTAAATTAAACTTAACTAAAATTTTAAAATAACACCATTCCCCGGCAGCGGCACCATTTTTGATATTTAACAATTATCATAACACTTTTTTCCAGTTAAAGGACGAGTACTAATATAACCCCACCAAGGGTTGGGGTTGTTACCACAGGGAGTGGTTTCGATAATTAGTAGCCAAGTGCGAATCAGATCAAGTTAGTCATAGCCAAAGAGATTTACAAATAAAAGCATATCAATTTGAAAGGTGACACAAGTGTAAAATATCAAGGGGGTTTGTAAACAATTATAAGCTAAAACAATAAATAATACAAAAATAGGAATATGGAGATGGGATTCTTGGGATGTGATAGGATTATGGGCTAATGTACACAATCGGGTATATTGCAATTAATACTAAGTTGCTACAAATCAGTGAATAAGCTATACTATAGTGAGAATAAAATCTCTCTCGTACAGCTTATCCCAAATCAAATTGGTTTCTCTCAAACACCAATAAGTTGTAATAAGCACAACGATCGCTTTAGTCCGTTCACTCTCTCGAGCTAAATGTGTGGAAAAGGGTTTAGAATTCACTCTTTCGAACTGAACCCATGACAACCCAATATTATTACGACCCAAAGTACCCCCTAAAAGTTAGATTACTCCTAGATTGCCACACGGTGTCGTTGACCTCTCGGAGGTCTAAGACAAGTCCTTAGACATCTTTCATTGCATAATTATAAAAATAGCAGAAAATTTAAAACTATTCATATCACATTATATGCTAGAACATTACTTCATATACATATAAAATATCATAATACATAGTTAGACTCTAAGTATCTTTGCCATCTAGACTCAACACCAATAGATTATAATAGAGAAATGACCCTTAACAACATGAAATAATATCTAAGCTATTACATAAAATTAAAGAAACATCTTGACATAGGCAACCCTTGAATCATAAGGTCCCTTTACTTGAACTTGGGAGATCTATCAAAGCTCTTCACTTAGGAGACATCCTCTAGCCACTCACCACCTAAACTTTGTCTAAAAAGATGAAGAATAATGGTATTAGTACAAGAATGCACTAAATATGGCAACCATGCAAAAGCATGCATTTAAAGAGGAAATTTCATTTGAAATCATGCAACGTGTCTTTTTAGTAAAATTCATGAACATAGGCACATATAAGCTCAATATAGTTCACATACATCATATAGATATGAATACTAGTCATAATAGCACATAAAACCATTTATGATACTTTCAGGCATATTCAATACATACAATATATTACCTCTCTATTGTTTTATTTATTTCCTTAAGTAACCCTCAAGTGCACTTAATACAATGCATAACCTGAGGTCACCTTACAATAGCCTTTCATAGATATGCTTCATAAACACAACCACATATATTCACAAGCCATAAGCACATTACAGACATCACTTCACATAAAGACCATAACCTAAGACAACTCCTAGGTCACACTAGTTCAAGGTGTAGATAGCATCCCATAATACTACTTCCACCAAGTGTACCTAAGAAGTCACCCTATACTAGGCATAACATACATAACAAGTCATAACACTTTTATTTATAATTAGACATAAGGACACATACTTCATAGCATCAATTAATGAATCTTTACTTTAATACAACCTTATTCATAACTCATTTAGTTCATACCATAAGTAAATCACTCTCACAACCCCTTCACAAGCTTACTTGTGCAATGTATACATAGAGTCCCATACCTCCACATATACTAAGTAAACTCACTTAGAAGTTATAAGTGCAATTGACATGCATAGTCATAATTCATATCTTGACATAGCAAAGTCACTTAACATGCATTCCTACAATTCATACATAACATAACTCTTTAGTTCATAAGAGGCTCCAATCCTATCCTTTATTGAAGTCATCTAGTGCAATGCATAGAAAAGGTCCCTAGTCCTACCTACGCTAAGTACACTTATCAAGGAATTTACATTAGAATTCATATTCTTATATTAGTTAATTTATTAACCTTCGGGAGACATATACATAACCGACATAGACCATGTGAGCTACATGGAATCCGGTGATCTACTCCTACAACAAAAAGAGAGGGTTAACACTTGCCTAAGGTGCAACCGTTCGTACATAGATATCAAGGTGGTATATACGTGGGCACTTAGTTATGGAACATTGAGATTGATTCTAAAAACCTTGACTAACGTGGAGGCCTCCATCTCATGAGACAAGATCTATGTTGGGAACGCGGACTTTCTAAACGTGAAGGTTCTCTTGTTGGAAACTGGACTTACTAGCGTGAAGATCCCACTCTTATTTGTCATGTTCACACGGTGCTAGGATCTTAACTCCCTTTTTAATATATATAGTTAAGCCTTTAATACTCTAATTCATAAGAATAGCTTTAGGAGCTTGCTCCTTCATACTTCATATAGCTCAAAAGGATTCTATGATGAGAATGTCCTTTCATCATAGACCCTACTTCAAGTGATAATGTACTTTCACATATTCATACAATCATAAGTGATGTGTTTGTTCATAGAATGTGAGATCTACCTTCACATAAGCACCTCTAGTGACACGTGCTCATAACTTCATTAATCATATACTTACATGCATAAAAATAGGTAATGATTCATAGGAGAACTACCCTTTCCTTAGTCATCTACTCATATATATGCATGAAATTTGTGTGTACATTGGTCAACATGAGCACATAATGGCTATCACATAGCATTGAGGAAGCCACCCTCTAAAGATCACAACATACGTACAACATTTCTCATGTCTCAAGTCATACACACATATATAGTATTAAGTACTATAGACTACACACACTCACATTACATCATAGGAGAGAGAACATATTCAATCATTAGAATAGAATACTCCTAGCATACATTGATCACACATTCATATAGGGTTCATATAGGTGGGGTCATGCTATTAGAGTACTCATCAACATTCGTCATCTTATACCACACCTAACCCTAACATAATCATCACATATATACATAATATCATCCACGCACCTAAATCATTCAAATAGTGTGGGAGACTACTCATATACTTCACATAACATCAATTCACTTAAAACATGATATTAGAATCAAGGCAACATCCTTCAACTTCCTAAATATGGAATTATTACATTAATTCATCTTGCATCTAATGCCTTCAAGTCCATGATAATAACACATAAACATGTACAAAAATGTAAACCCCGCCACCATAAGTGGACCATACAAATCAACACAATATAATATACATTCTAAGCTAATTAGAGTATTGAGGTCAACTTACCAAATCTCCAAGATAATGATCATCTTTGATCATTCCTCCATAATTTATATTCAATTGATGTAGATAATAATAGCAATAAGCAATTCAATACAATCTAATCACAATTATGTAAACATGAAATCAAAATCACAAGACCCGCATTGTTGGCCAATTTGATAAATTAGGAGGATCATGGGTTCTTCATGAAATTGGATTGAAATTCATAATTAAAACAGTAATTAAACATAAATCCATAATAAGAATGACTTTGAAATCACTTTGACAATGAACCCATGTCTAGATTGAAAATTAGGAATTTTGGTCCTTTAATCACTTTTGAAATCATTGATTTAACTCCTTAGATGAATGGATAACTAAGGATGAAAGATCACGACACCTTATTGATGGAAGGCCCATGAAGAATTGCACAAAAGAACAACAGAAATTAAGCCCCTAGATTGATCTTGAGTTTTGGTCTCCAATGGAGGTTTTGGGAGAATTTGGAAGAGATGAGAGTTATGGGGTTTTGATTTTTCTTATTGGGTGTTGGGGTTTTGACTTTGGAAAGGGTTTTAAAATGTCCTAAAACAGTTAATAAAATCCCCCCTAACCCCCATATGTATTTGGACTTTTAGACCTGTCAAACTTAACTTTAATTTTTGGAATCTTCGTCCGGGAACAAGTCCGCAACGCGGAGTTGTTCCCGCATCAGTTTGGAATAAATTATTGAACCAGTAGAGTCCTCCATGTGTCCGCAACACAGAGAAACATTTTGGATCTTGGTGGACCAAGTCCGCGAAGCGGACTGGTTCCCCCAATGACCAAATGCTGCTGCCTTGGGCAGCTTGCTAGCCCAAGGCGTGGGTCCTCCTCTAGAACCCTTTCGTCGGTCCTCGAGGAGTTTTTCCCGGACGTTTCCACTTTATTACTCTCATATACATGTTAGGAACCTCTCATATCAATTTGAACTCCAAATAACACATAAAACAAGCCGAAACACACTAAGACACACAAGCGTGTTTCAAGGTAAAGCTTTTGAACGTCTTGGACGTCATTGGACATTTGACCTCCAATAATTTTGGTTTTAAAACCTCTCTCTCGAGCAAGGCAAAAATACGAAGTTAAGATTGCATTTGCAGGTAAAACCCATTAAATTCAACCTTAATTATTAAACAAAATCACTTTTAAACAGCAAATAGACTATCAATTAGCAATACCTCGTAGTTAATTCAACTCATAATCACATAATCACACCCCAAGAATTGGGTTTTAGATAGACATAGTAAAATTATAGAAATCTATACCAAAAATTATTTCCATCAACTAGGTACGATTAATATTGTCTTTACAAATATCTTAGATGAAGAATCTTCAATACTCAATCCCAATTTTTTGGAGTTGGAAATCTTCAAAATTTTCAAAGCTCGACAACAATAAAAACTAGATACACTACTTTGAATTGAATAATTTCCTAGATAGAATGTCTGTATATAATAATTGATAGTAAACTAAGAATTTGAAAATGTATTTATATTCATCAATTAGTTTGCTACGTTGGATAAGTTGGCGCAATAAGTCGGAATCGCCGATCCACTATGTGATCCTCCCTTTGGTAATTCTCATTGCCATTTTGCTTTGGACTTCATCATCAGCAGGTGCTGCAACTTTGGGTTATATGGCATTGCATCGCAAAACCGTTTGGAGACTCATCGAGTGCTACATTGGATCTCTCACATGATTTTATCCTTTAGGTCTTAGCACACTGGAGCATAAGGCGAGACCAAGGTCATTCGGTGACTCGCCTAATGGGTTAGGCGATCCTGAGTCCTTCTTTTCTCCGTTCTTTCAGTTGCCTCGTTCCTTTTTGTTGATTAGTGTCCAAGATTTGTTCCTCAATCCGAATCTTTGAAAATCAAGAATTTATAACTATTATTTGCGCAAAATATGCATTTTAGGACACTAAATCTCCGAAAATAAAGTCCTAAACAAATCCAAATTGTGAACTCATCACTTAACCCTTATTTTCTGTTTCTATTCTTTATTTCTTGTCCACTCTAATATATCATGTTTAATTACTTGTATTATGATTTCCTTATTACTTATTGTTTATGCTTGTGTTATCTTTTTAGCTCATACAACCTTTGCCAACGTAGTTCTATTTTTGGTACTCGTGCTACGCTTCTACCCCTTGCAGATTGTAGTTAAGTTATTACCATTGATTTGGAGTTGTGCGAAGTAGCTTGGGGTTTTGGAGATTAGGGTGAACTCTTGGTGTCTAGATCTACCTATTTTTGTTTGTCTTTTCTAGGCTTAGTCTTTATATTGTATTCGGAGATAGCATTTCCTTTTCTTTTAATTGTGAAAGCCTTGTACTCTTTTTTTGTATTTGATGTTCAACTACTAATTGTTGCTAGGTTTGGGATTGTTATAGTATAGTTTTTTTTCTTTATTTCTCTACTTTGTTCTAAGCTCTTATTTCTTTTCTTTTTTTGGATTTCACTTGGTAGTCTGTTGTTTATGGCTACAGAATAAGGGTTGGGTTGAAAAAGTGGTGCAGTGCAGTAGGTGTCATCATTACCAGAAAAAAATTATCCGAAAGCTCCAAGATAAGGTTTAACCTTCTTATGGTTTAATTGTACGTGTTGAGAGCTTGTTAATTAGTCAACAGCTTGTCCCCAGCACAGGACCATGATTAGAGACATTCATCTAGATCAGTCTAATGGGTTATTGTCTCCTTCGATTAAAGGTGGTGCCATGGGTTTTTCCATTATAACATCAAGAGTTCATATTAAGGTCGTACATGGTACATTTTACGCTTCTGCAATCAGGTCAGAGCCATAGTCTTCAAGTTTTCCTTCTTTGGATGCACTTTTGTGGTTTATCCTGTTGGTTATTACTTTGTGTGATTTGGGGTTTTCATACCCATTTGAGATTCTTTGGCTTATTATTTATTGCTGGCTTTTTGTCGCAATTTAATTGAGGATCATGTATGTGTTTTTCCCATGTAGTTGATTTTCTTAGTAGTGGATCTACTAGGCTCTCTTTCTTCGATTTGGAGTAGTGGATGAGTAACTCTTCATGTCTTTTCCTTGATAATCCTTTGTGGTTGTGTCCTTGGAATTGTTGGTTTCTCTTTTTTCCACCCTAGTTGTGTGCTTTTTTTGTGATACCGATTCTTTTTTGATAGGTGTCTAGACCATATTTTCCCGATGTGAGTTTGTATGTTGCAGGACCTAATTGGTTTAGTTTTAAGTCATCCCTTTTGAGTAGTAGTTGGGAGATGGGAGTCATACCATTTTTCATCGAAACGGCCTGAATGGAAGTTTTGATGATTTCATCGATTCTACAATGTCGAATTCGATATTGTAGCATATTTCATTTGCATGCACTAGGTTCCAAACGAATCTTTGACACCCAATCGCATAATTTGGATTTTGAGCAGACCAACTAAAGTGTTGATATCTGGTGCATGACTCTAGAGACTAGATAACAGATTTGTACTGATGACACTTTTCTTTTCGTGACTATATTTGGGTATTTATTTTCCACCCTCTTTTTCAAAAGAGGATTTCTCCCTCATTCAAGCTCCAATTTGAGTGATTCAAAGTCCTCTGTAATCGTATAAGCACGGTTCCTTTGTTTGAGATAAATTTGATCTCAAAGGTGCTGGCTTAGCTTAGATTTCTTATAAAAAAAATTTTATGTTAGTGTTGTTCCTATTTTCGGGCCTCAAATAAAGTTTAATTTTTTAAACACAAGTTTGAGGCATAGTTTTAGGACCTATTGACAGAGTCAATTTTGGGATTCTTGGCATGGGTCCTAGATTTCCATTTTGACTCAACCTTGGGTATGTTTCCAAATATTGTTGCAATTTTAGTGTCAAAGCATTTCCGATAATGTGGTTATAAATAATTTGATAGTTTCACAGTTTCCAAAGGTGTTTCAGATGTGGATAGATAGTGTGTGGTGCATTCGGAGTGCTTATGTTCGCCTTTGAGGTAGTCTTCGATCTACTTTCATGATTGAGATTTTTTTATAATTCCTAGTACAGATTTCATGTAAATTTTGATGGTATTTTTTTGGGTATTTAGTTTGCCATTTTTTATTTCACCCAATCTTAATTTCATAGGAGCCTTAGGCTTACTGTGGTTTTTGGGATTCTTAGATAAGGTTGTCGCTTCGCTAACGGTGTACATGATATTGCTTGTTCTTGTAAAAATTGATTCGTGGTGGCCTTAGACTAGGCAAGACGTTATATGTTTTAGGTTGTGTTGTAGCGCCTCATAGTTATGATTTTCTCCTTTTGTGGCTTGTTTAGATATTTCTTCTTGCAATGATGCTTGTGGCCTTGGTGGCTCGTCAGAGGCATGGGTTAGTCCTAATTGTGCTCAGTCTAGGGCTGGAGAGGTGTGATTTAGGTAGGGCATCATCCATATAGTTTGCTCCCCCTTTATTGATTTGAAATCACTTCTTCATCCCTTCGCTTGTTGATTAGCAGTGGGCATGTTGTATCCTTATTGAGCTTATGATTATATTGTTGGGTCCAAGTCCATATGTAAGGACCATTTGGATTCCAGGTTAGTACTCTTTGCCTTGGTAGTGTGGTTTCATTAGTTGTATAATTAATTGACTTTGAGTGTGTTGTTTGAATGTTGGTGATGACATATGTTGCATTATTTGCTCATTCTCACATATTTTGTGATACGATCCTAGCCCATGCATTGACATATTCATCATTCATGATGAGATACTATTTTACTTATTTATATTGTAAACTGGTTTTCATGGGATTTATACCGCCTGTATCACTTCACTTACTTATTTTTGAGACTATGAGGAGTCGGGGATGTGTTTTCTTTTCTACTTGATATATTAAAGGCAACTAGGATGTGCTCATTCTTTACTTGATTTGTCAACGTGTAGACACCCTTTCTTGCATGTTTTTTGTCTTGTTGGTGTCATTGGTAGTTTACTATCTACATAAGTGGTCTTATTATTGATTACTCATGGTTCGAGGACTTCACCTCCGTTTCAAGGCTGATGTTCACAGTTTGAGGTTGCTATTTTCAAATCAAGGTTGATGCTCATGGTTTGAGGATATTATCTCCAGTCTAAGGTTGATGTTGATGGTTTGAGGTTGTTATTCCCAGTGTGAGGTTGATGTTGTACGATTCCAGGCCGCTACCTCTAGTTAGGGATTTTGATGGTTCTTGATGGTTTTGTTGCTCACCCTGCATTCATATGTATTATCTATCACCAGTATACTTGTTTTTTATTTGTATCCTCCTATTTATAGGAACCGTTTGGTCTATGTTTTCTCTTTATACTTTATGTTTTGATGGTTTCGTTCCTCACCCTGCATTCATATGTATTATCTATTACCAGTATACTTGTTTTTTATTTGTATCCTCTTATTTATAGGAACCCGTTGGGCTATGTTTTCTCTTTGTACCTTACGGGCTTATGGGCTCCGATTAGGTTATTGATTGACTATATTATGTTCTGTAGTATTGTTTTAATTTATTGTAACCTGGTAGGTTTTGACTTCACATTTTTGGTTGTGGGTCCTCCTAAAACTGTGTAGTTGAATTTGTTTCTTAATTGCTTACGATTATGTTGTTGGCTTGCGATCCATGCACATTCTTGACTCGCCTTCTGACCCCTTGTTTCTTGTGTCCATTCTTTATTTCTTGTCTACTTTAGTTTCTCCTATCTATTTACTTGTGCAATGATTTCCTTATTACTTGTTGTTTATGCATGTGTTATCTTTTAAGCTCAATCAGTCGTTGCCTACAGAGTACCCTTTTTGATACTGATACTACACTTCTACCCCTGCTGATTGCAGTTGAGTTATCATCGTCTATTATTAGTTGTGCGGAGCAGCTTGGGTTTTCGGATATTAGAGTGAGCTCCTGGAATCTAGAGCTACCATTATCCGTCTATTTTTATTTGGACTATTCATTGTATTGTATTCAAAGACAGTCTGTACTTGTCTTGTTATTGTGGAAGCCTAGTACTCCTATGTTGTATTAGATGCTCAACTATTAATTGATGGCGGGTCTTGGGATGGTTGTGGTATGGTTTTGTTGATTATCATTTCTCTACTTCGTTTTAAGCTTCTTGCTTCTGGTTTTTGGCTTTCGCTTGTTAGTTTGTTGCTTATGGCTCCAGGCTAAGGGTTATGTTTACCTATTGGTGGGGTGTAGCAGGTGCTATCATGACCTGAAAAATCGAGTCATGAAAATCTTATGTGAGCTTAAGGACTAGAAATTATGTGTTTCATTAAATCAGGTACTACGTCAGTATGGTACATGGATACTTAGGATCCCATGCAGTTCATGACTAAATGAGAAAGATTTAGATCCTTTAGTATGGGTGAAAGACTATTATACACTTAAGCAAGATGTAGAGGCTAAACAACATCAGTTCTACGATTAATATAATTTGCATGATTGTATTGACTTGTTTATATTTGAGAAGTGTATTGATGGTTTATAGTGATTGGTGATTGTTGCCCATTGCTTGATTAAGTACATGATAGTTAAACCCAAGTGTTTGAAAGAGGAAATATGCTAGAAGAGTACATACTATATTTTTATATAAATATATACAATATAAAATTACTTTTTTTATTAATTTTTATTGTAGTTAATTTTCTACACAACAAAAATTTGTTGCGAACACATTTGGCACTTCTTGTGAGACTAGTTCTGCTCTTCATCTCTTTTCTCTACATATCTAATCTTGCAAATTCAAAGTCAATTGATGTGATGACCTTCAAAAAGAACGATGTTTCATGCAACAACATTTATGCTGATACGTCTGCTTAATGTAATTGGATACTTCATTTCTTTAGTGATGGTTGAGAAAAAAAAATCTCATACTACGACTACAACCCGGGGGGAAATCCACTCTTTTTATTAGATGAAGTCTCTCAAAAAAGCTACATTTTTAGGAATTTCGGAGATTTTGTCAAATTTATATGTAGCTTCAAAGTTTACTTGTTCCACTCCCCGTAAACTCTTCCATTTTCCTCTCCTCAAAACGGACAATAGAGAAAAGAGAGGCTCTGAATATTGCAATAAAATTGGATTATTGATCTTAGTGACTACGTTTTTTTCTTTTTTGGACATGCGGCAGCTAATTTTTAAGTCTTTTAAGCAACTTTAAGGCTAACCTTTCAGTTTCTCAGGATGTGCCCACAAAAAAAAAAAAAGGGAAGACGTCATTCTATGCTTTTCGAGAGACCCCTATTTGTTTCGTAATTTAGATTAATTAATTATTGCATCTTGATACGTAGTTACCAATCGAATTTTGTCACATTCAAGCATAAGCTACGAATACAATATGCCTTTGCTCTCTATCTCACAGTTTGAACATGAATAAGATTTTTTTAAAAAATGGTGTTTGGAACAATCAATAAACAAGAAAAGGGGTCATACATATATAACTCACTACTTTCAGATATGTTCATAACCATCCATATAATACTATAAATAACCCCTGATGATTCCCTCAAATTAGTTTCAAGGCTCCGTTCATAATTTATTCCCCCTCAATAGTATAATGGAGGGTATATTTGAAGAATATTTGAAAAGTAGAGAGGGGTAGAAGTACGATCCTTTTGGTTTGCTGATAAGTGACACAACCTAAGTAGCTGGTACATAAATAAATGAAGTTTAATTGCGGCTAGGTGGTAGAGGCAAAGGTGAATATAATATTGTCTTGTCTTGGTGCCTGGCTGGAGGATTCAACTTTTCTTTTACTCTCACACCAAAGTAGTCTTTAAATTGGAATGTCCTGTATTTTTTAAGCTCCCCGATGTCTTTTGTAAATTGTGGCAATGGTTGCACCCATTTTTCTCCACTCAAATTGTAGAAAAACATAACGATTTTTGCCGTTGGGCCTCACTACTTGGTGAAAGGAGCTTACAAATTGATCATTGGTTAGCACCTGCACACATTTAATAATTAACTCAAGCAGTTAACTAAAATGAAATTAGTTGTTATAATATTACTACCTGAAGAACGTCACATATGTGGAAGACCAATGCACCCTCAAGTGGAACTACAGGTATCCATTCCTCATTAACCAAAGTTTCAAGACCTCCAGCATCATCCTGATATATGAGACCAAAAACAGCGGGGTCCTGATGGGAGGTAGCACCGTTGTCTTCACATTCAGTTGCTGGAAAATAATGATAGCTCTATAGGAGATATGAAAGGAAAAATAATATATTTAGAAAATGTTCAAGTTTATTATAGGCTACTTAAGGCCACTTGAGATGATTTAAATCATCAACTATATCACTATTTATACTACTCAAAATAGAAAACAAAAAGTCTTGCACAAATAACTAAATACATGTATCACAATTTACTAGATCTATGTACTACAAAATTCTAAAAAGACTTCTTGAAAAACTAAGAGACAATTTTGGAAGACTAAACATTGATGCATTAATTCCAACACTCCTCCTTAATGCATTTGCTTGATAACTCCAATGCGTTCTCGAAGATAGCAAATTTTTTCTCTAATAAGTGCTTTGGTGAAGATGTCAGCAAGTTGTTCTCCTGTCTGACAATAATGCAACTGAATATCGCCTTTATCTTGTGCTTCTCGGATAAAATGATACTTGATGGAAATATGCTTTGATCTTTCATGGC
Source organism: Solanum pennellii (assembly GCF_001406875.1). Taxonomy (NCBI): domain Eukaryota; kingdom Viridiplantae; phylum Streptophyta; class Magnoliopsida; order Solanales; family Solanaceae; genus Solanum; species Solanum pennellii. Next base: position 74,053,252 of record NC_028648.1, on the reverse strand, counting down.
TGACTGGATTCTTGGCAATTGCAATTGTTGATTTGTTATCACAATACAGAATAGTCCCTTTTTTTTGTTTTTCACCAATGTCTTCAAATATTCTCCTAAGCCAAATAGCTTGAGAAGTAGCCTTGGATGCTGAAACATATTCTGCTTCGGCAGTGGATTGAGCAACAACACTTTGCTTTTTTGATAACCAAGAACAAATGCTTGATCCAAATAAGAAAGCATAACCAGAAGTACTCTTCATGTCATCTATACTTCCAGCCCAATCACTATCAGAATAACCAATTAAGTTCAAATTTCCACCAAATTTTTACATTATCCCATAATTCCTTGTTCCTTGCAAGTAGCGTAGAACATGCTGTGCAGCTCCAAAATGCACTTGGCTTGGTTCTTGCATTAATCTGGATAATAAACTAGCAGCAAACATAATATCTGGCCTTGTTGAAGTAAGATATAGCAAACTTCCAATCAAACTCCTAAAAAGTGAGCTATAAACTTTCTTTTCTCCATCATCTTTTCTAAACTTCTCATTTGCTGCTAAGGGTATGGCCACAGACCTGCAATCCATCATTTTGAATTTTTGAAGAATACTTTTAGTATACTTCTTTTGAGAAATGAAAATTCCTTCTTTCACTTGAGAAACTTCGATGCCCAAGAAATAATTTAGCAATCCAAGATCACTCATTTCATAAGCTTGCATCATATCTTGTTTGAAATTTTGCATCATCTTTACATCATTTCCTGTAAAGAGCAAATCATCCACATAGAGACAAACAATGATAATGCTGCCATGTTCTTTCTTCACATACAAAGTGGCTTCACTTTTACTTCTCTGAAAATTATTTTTCAGAAAGTATGTATCAATTTCATTGTACCAGGCTCTTGGAGCTTGCTTCAGCCAGTAAAGAGCTTTTTTTAGTCTATACACCTTTTCTTCTCCCCCTTGAACAAAAAATCCTTGAGGTTGCTCAACATAAATCTCTTCATCAAGTTTTCAATTCAGAAATGCTGATTTAACATCAAGTTGAAATATCTTCCATTTCATTTGTGCAGCAACAGCAATTACAGTTCTAATTGTCTCAAGACGAGCAACTGGAGACAATTATTCATAAAAATCAATACCTGGTTTTTGCGTGAAGCCTCTAGCAACCAATTTTGCTTTGTGCTTTTGAATATCTCCTTCCTGATTGAGTTTGATTTTGTAAATCCGTTTTAGACTTACAACTTCTCTTTCTCTAGGAATAGCCACAAGCTCCCAAATATTAATTTTTTCGATCATTCGAATTTCTTCTTCCATGGATTTCTTCCAAACATCATGCTTTATTGCTTCTTCATAATTTTCTGGCTCAACACCGGAAAAATTACATCTTTGATAAATGTCACTCAACATTTTTGTTCCTCTTGGAGGCGGTTCTTCATTATCTGAATCTGAGATTTCTCCCCCCTTGAGAGACATCTTCATCTTTTTCATCCTCTTCTTGATTTGAAGATATGATAGCAGTATTCTCTATCTTTTTATCCTCCCAATTCCATGTTGTTTTTCCATCAAAAATGGCGTGTCTACTAACAACAAGTTTGTTAGTTTTGATATTGAGAAGTCTATATCCTTTTGTCACATCACTATAACCAAGAAAGACACATTTTTGACTTTTTTCATCCAGTTTTGTTCTTTTCTCAGCAGGTACATGAGCATAACAAATACACCCAAAAATTTTAAAATGACTTACAGAAGGTTTAATTCCACTCCAAACTTCAACTGGTGTCTTGTCCTTTAGTGCCTTTGTTGGACACCTGTTAAGGATGTGAACTGTTGTATTCACTGCTTCTGCCCAAAAATATTTTGGTAGCCCTTTCTCATTCATCATAGTTCTGGTCATTTCAACAATTGTTCTATTTCTTCTTTCAGATACACCATTTTGTTGAGGAGTATACCCTGCTGTAAGTTGCTTCTGAATGCCTTCATTTTTGCAATATTCTTCAAATTCTCGACTTGTGTACTCACCTCCTCGATCACTGCGAATGATTTTGATGCTGCAACCTTTTTGCTTCTCAACAAGGGCTTTAAATTTCTTGAATGTAGCAAATGCTTCTGACTTTTCTTTCAAGAAATAAACCCAAGTCATTCTTGAGAAATCATCAATAAAGATTAGAAAATACCTTTGACTTCCAAGAGATGGAGTCTTCATTGGTCCACAAATGTCGGTATGAATTAGTTCCAAAAATACACTTGCTCTCCAAGACACCCCTTTTGGAAAAGACTTCCTGTGTTGCTTTCCCATTATACAACTTTCACATGTATCCACCTCAGTATGTATCTCAGGAAGGCCTTGCACCATGTCCTTTTGCTTGAGAAGCTTTAAACCATGAAAATTCAAGTGACAAAATCTTTTGTGCCAAAGCCATGAATCATCTACAATTTCATTTTTTAATGCATTGTAATGAAATTGCAAAGGGAAGTTTCTTTTTATCATCTTTACTTCAACAATGACTTGATTTGGCTCAATTTTATCATAAATCTTGCAATAATTATCTCTAAACACAAGAGAATAACCATTTTCCATGAGTTGACCAACACTAAGCAAATTTTCTTCCAAGTCAGGAACATAAAGAACATCATGAATTTGCTTACCGCATCCTTTCATGTTGATCGAAATAGTACCTTTACCTTTCGCATCAACTAAGGCTCCATTCCCCATCTTCACTTTAGTAGTGATGCTATTATTAATTGAGAGGAAAGCCTTTTCATCTCCAGTCATGTGATTACTACAACCACTATCAACATACCATTCATTGCTTTTTGTTGAAGCATCAGATTTAGAAGCAAAGAAAAGGTTTTCTTCCCTTTCTTCCTCATGTTTTTCACAAAAATTTGCTTGCTCCCGTTTCTTGTGCCAACAATCCTTTTCAACGTGGCCAAACTTTTTACAAAAGTTACATTGGGGCTTGCCTTTGTGCCAACATTTTTCTGCATTGTGATTAGTCTTTTTGCAAACTTTACAAAAAAGACTAGAGTTTTTCTCACCTTTTTCTTCAACCTTCTTGGAAGAACCATCATGATCCTGCTTCTTTTTTGGCTTGTGATTTTTCTTCTGATGATTTTTTGAGAAATTTTGAGAATTCTCATTTATTTTAGACTGGAAAGCCGTCTCTTTGGGTTGATCTTCACGAAAAAATCTTCGCTTCTCGTATGCACGAAATGATCCAACTAGCTCTTTGATGGAAAGCTTAGAAAGATCTTTCGTCTCCTCAGTGATAGCAACGATGTACTCATACTTTTCTGTGACACTAATTAGAATCTTTTCCACAACTTGTTGGTCAGAAATTGTATCACTATGATTTCTCATTTCATTAACAATATTCATGACTCTTGTGCAATATTCATCAATTTTTTCAGATTCTATCATCTATAAATTTTGAAACTCTCTTCTAAGAGTTTGAAGATTTATAGTGCGTACCTTTTCGTCACCATACACCTCAGTTTCCAGAAAATCCCAAGCTTCCTTTGCAGTCTCACAAGTAGCAATTTTTGCAAAATATGCTCTTGAGACACCCATTTGGATTTTGCTCAAGGCTTTTGCATCTTGATGATACTTAGCCTCAAGATTTTTCATCTCTGCTGTTGTAAGATCACCATCGTTTTCTGGCTCTTCAAAGCCATTTGCAACAATAGTCCACAAACCTTCAGCTTTCAAATGTGTTCTCATTCTTATTTTCCAGTATTCAAAATCAGTTTCATCAAAAAATGGAGTAAGAACAATTGAAGAATCAGCACCTTCATTTGTTTTGGATGCCATATTTTTTCCTTCACCTAACCCCAGATTAAGAACGAAAACCTGCTCTTGATACCAATTTGTAGGAAATATGGAAGGAAAATAATATCCTTAGAGAATGCTCAAGTTTATTATAGGCTACTTAAGGCCACTTGAGATGACTTCAATCATCAACTACATCACTATTTATACTAATCAAAATAGAAAACAAAAAGTCTTGCACAAATAACTAAATACATGTATCACAATTTACTAGATAGATGTACTACGAAATTCTAAAAAGACTTCTTAAAAAACTAAGAGACAATTTTAAAAGACTAAACATTGATGCATTAATTCCAACAAGCTCAATAAAATATCCATACATCTGTCATCGTTGTAATCTTTGAGGAAATTAGGAGGAAGACCAAGGCAATCATTTAGAATGCCCTCCAAGAGCTGGCATGTCTCTGAAAATTTATTAAACAAATTTTCCATACATAACCTGTAAAGCAATTTAACTCTTTTTGTGACAACTTATCGATCAGTATATGATGAATTTAAAAAAAAAAATTACTGGATATTTGGTGGATTGGTAGGAAAAATATTGGCAGTGGTTCCAGGAGGGGACATAAATAAATATTCATTCTTATCGGCTTTATGCTTGCGGTAACCATAAGGAAGATGCGAGTGATCAGTATAATATCTGAGTTTATCCTCATTTGAGAGATGAAAAGATTCTTTGCACTGCTCCATAGCTTGGTTTATCACATTTATGGGTATGCCATGATTTACTATTTTAAATAAGCTATATTCTGAGCATGCTTGTTTGATTATTTCTTTGGCCTTCCTCTTCCTCTCTTCCTCTTTATCTAAGAAGAGAGTTGAGAGATCAATTGTGGGAATACTAACTGCACTTGTCATCCTTGGATTCCTAGTTATATTACTCCATTAATCTTTCCTTTATTTATAGCCCTAAGACTAAGAAGATTAACAACGTGAATTGTGAGGGAGTAAACTTGTCTTTCTACGCAACGTGGGTGTCTCTATCATGAGAAGATATGTCTTTCTATGCAATGTGGGTGTCACCTATTTTCCTTTTGACTAGTTTATGACGACGTTTCGCACGTGTGTTTCGTGTGAATTTTTATAGATACGTTAGAATAACTAAAATCTCATGGAAATATATATGAAAATTATAATGAATAATAAAATGTAACAATTAAAAATAAGAATAAAGACTTACGGCAATAAAACATTCATAGAAAACTAAATTAAGAAGTCTAACAGAGTGAAAAAAAAGACAAAAAGAAACTGAATATTTAAGAAAAAACTACAATATAGACATTATTCTTATAAGATTGATGTATATATAGGTGAAAAAATAAGTACAAAATTAGTACATAACTTTCTGAGTTCTTACCGACTCCTTTCATATCTTATCAAAATTCAAGAATCTTCATCATCTACTTTTACTGTAGAATAAAAATGATAGCCTAATAATCTTGGTAGGGGTTTCATGAGATAAAGAAGTTGAATTTATATAAATAGAATAGAAGGAATATCAAAAGATATCTTAAAGTTTTAGCTTAAATATTTGGAGGTTATGAATATGAAAAGATGAGAGTTATGAATATTAAGAGTATAAAACTTAAATAAGTAATTAGAAAATAATAATAAATAAATGAAGAATATGAAAAAGAAATTAAAGTTAGCAAACCATGTAGAAAGAACAACTAAAGTTCTTATCATGTAATTAAGCATTAATGAATTTAAATTTGTGAAGCTAGAGTCATTCTTTAATAATAATCATGAGGACATTATCAATATGCGTCTCCATTTTGTAGATTTGCACCCCTTAAATTATTAAATTTCGTTGTGTATCATAAAGAATAATACTTTATCAACATCGATCATATTATTCATGAAAGGAATTAAGGAAAAAGTAATAAGAAGAGGAAAAGTAAAGAAATTTATACAAAGATTTTTTCTTTAAAAAATTATAATTATTATATACATATAGATTATAGATGATAAATATTAATAGATTAGATATTTAATTAGGAATTGATCTTCGAAAGTCTAAATGTCTTTAATATTTTATTAAATTTATACAATTGTTATAAACAATTTGTATTATAGTGGATGTCCAATTATGTGGAGTCCTAGTAGGATATGATTAGGAATCCTACTTGGGGACCAAGTAAGGTTTTCCCTATAAATAAAGGGTTTTCCTTCATTGTAAATAAGATTTATGAAAGATATATGAATCCTGAATATACTTCAAGAGAAATAAGAAGTCTTTTCTCTTCTCCCTACTTTCTTCTTCTTCTAAATTTATATAGTTTCATAACACGTTATCAGCACGATTGTTCTAGTCTTAAAGAATAATGAAGACGACGGGAAAAGTGCTAAAGAGATCTTGTATAAGTTATGCAATAAGGTTCTTATATCTTCAAGGTACGATTTATCTTTATGATATAATTATTTATGTAACAGATCTGGAGGTACCATATAAAGTAAGTATTTAAAGAGACTTGTCGACTTTCTATACGTTTAATTTTAATTGATTGGAGAAAATAATTTCTTAATTTATTTTAATAATTAAATAAGCATAATTTAGTGAAAGATATGTTTTCAACCTTTATATGAGGTATGTGATCTATTAAGCTATATTTATTAACTACTAATGTTGATTATAATAAATCAATAATCTCAATTTTGTATGTAATTATAATGTACGATCATATTAATGATCATCAAAAGCGATAAAATTATAATTATTTTGAAGGTTTGAGGTTGAGCCTCATTATGGGTAAGACGATAGATTTAAGTTTTGTCGCACCAAAAGAATAAGACGATGGATTTATGTCCAATCGCAAAAAGAGGGTAAGACATTGGGTTAAAGTCCTGATGCACCATGATGATAAGATATTGGGTTCAAGATCCATCGATTTATGACCTAAGACACTTTTATATGGATAAGACATTGAATGTGAGTCTCAATGCACCATATTGATGATATAATAATGACTAAAGAAAAACTAATGTGTTTTTGATGAGAAGTCATGAAATTTACTGAATTTGCTCCATTACGTAAAGTGAATATGGTTGTAGTGCATAATATGTCTGAAAGAAGACAAGTGATTGAATAATGCACATAGATATTGAATGAGGCACTAAAGCTATCATTATTTGATATGCTCACATATTTGTGTTTCATTCATGAAGAATGAGAAATTTTGATAAATGGTAAAAATATAAATTCATTCTTTAAAGGGAATGAGGTGTAAGCCACCATGCTAGGCATGAGAAAGATTGCAAAAATGTTGGCACAAATAATATGTTACATGCATAATTTTCTTCAGATTAGTTCATTCAATGATGGAATCACGACTCACCTAAAGGGTAAGGTAATTGAGAAGAAATAAATCTGAAAATTACTCTTGGAGTATAAAATTAAAATTTAGTCATATAATAGTAAATCAGAAATTTAATAAAGCAAAAAACACATGACGTAGTAAACTTGGAGTTTACGAGTACTAATAATTTTATTAGTTGGCATTAATAATTTGGTCATCCCAAAGATATGCATACTCAGTAATGGACATACATTGAAAAACTAGAAGATTCTTCAAGAAATCTTTTGTTGTTTGTTCTCATAAAAAGTTGATTGGATCAACTAAAGTTGGGACTAAATCCTTAAATTCTGAAAAGTATAAAAGGTGAATATGGGCCCGTTCACCTATCATGTGATATGATAAAAAGATGCATCAATAAGATAATCACATGTGCGTTTGTTGTCAACTTGCAGTTTGACATTCGCAAAATTGTTTGTGCAAGATAATTGAGCTAAAAGCACAACTTTCAGAATATGAAATCAAGATAACTCATCTTGATAATATTGATAAATATCTAAGATGATGTTACATTAAATGCCTCATATAGTGAATCATTGCTTATGAAAATAAAGTTTCATATGTTGATCTGAAATATGATATTACATACAAACATAATTGTATGAATCAAACCAATAAGTTATGATCAATTTTTCTATTAATTGGTATATGGTCAGGGACCAAATAGTTTTCATCTGATAATTTTGATGTGCAATATATGATTAATGAATATACTATGATGCACAAAGATAGATTCGCCAAAAGATTGAGATATATGTTAGTTTGTCTAACATAAGGGGGAGATTAGAAGCAACACAAAAGTTGTAAATACTCCTAATGAATGTCCCTTAAGGATAAAGTCTATGACATGCATGAAGCATGATAGACTAATCAATTCTAAATAAAATAATCCTTGAAAAAGGGGGAGGATCAAAGAATCAAAATGATCATAATAAGGACACAATGTTCTCTTGGAGAGCCTACGACATAACACTTTATGAAACCTCATGAGAGGGGTAGCTACCTAAAAATAATGAAGTGATGAGATCTCAATGAGTTTTGTCGTATTGTGAATCGATACAAAATGATATATCGTTGACGATATCTTTGATACAATAGTGCGCAATAATGTAAAAGATTATGAGGATATAAATTCTACATCTATTAAAGCATGCTTGTGTAGAAATAATTATCAAGTAAAAAGTGGAATGGTGCATCTTGGTAAGCGTAAAGCTTATTTGACTTGCATTCTAGGCACTAGAAGATGTCATGCATCTAATATTGAATGTTGTTACTTGACAAAATTAAATATCCAATGGGTTCGAAATCTAAAGCATATATAAGTTTTTGGAAAACTTGTTTATCAGATTCATAAGGATTAAATAGATTCAAAATGCATGAAGCATATACAAATATTGTTATGCAAGTTGATAACTAAAATTGAAACTCTTGAAGAGTTTTCAAAAGGCAATAGATTATTTTCTTAAAGAAGTTAAAGTAAGTAGCTTGCAGAAATATTTGATCTTGAAGGAAAGATTCATAAAAGCAGATAGAAGAAACATATTTCATCAAGGTTTTTCTACACTTATGAGCTTCCAAGAATGGTGATATCAACATGCAAGAGGTCTGTTCAAGTAACATTATTGTTGATTTATTCACCAAGTCTCTATCAACTACAACTTTCAAGAAGATGATGCACAAGTTTGGAAAACGAAGATTCTAGTCTCTGAATTGATGTTCTTATAAGGGGGAGTTAATACGCGATGTACTCTTTTTTTCCTCACAAGGTTTTGTCCCATTGGGTTTTTCTTGTAAGGTTTTTAATGAGGCATCCATAATGCGTATTATTAGATATGTGTACTCTTTTTCCTTCACTAGATTTTTTTCCCACTGAGTTTTATCTAGTAAGGTTTTAACGAGGCACATAATCTATCGACATTCAAAGGGGAGTGTTATAAACAATTTGTATTATAGTGAATGTCTAATTATGTGGAGTCCTAGTAGGATATGATTAGGAATCCTACTTGGGGACCAAGTAAGGTTTTCCCTATAAATAAAGGGTTTTCCTTCATTATAAATAAGATTTATGAAAGATATATGAATCCTGAATATACTTCAAGAGAAATAAGAAGTCTTTTCTCTTCTCCCTACTTTCTTCTTCTTCTAAATTTATATAGTTTCATAACAACAATCAAATATTTAAATATTTTATAACAATTTAATTTATATAAGGGATAAAACCGTATTCAAATTTCAACTTGTTTATTTATAGTTTTAGTAATATATGACTTATTTCTAGGTCTTCTTTAAGAAAAAGTCAAAAAGTGAGGTTGGCTTGTGGGGTCAAGGGTCTTTTTAACACTCTAAAAACTTGCATTACTAGAAATTGTAAATTACATGGAAATTTTATTGGGGATTATTTTCAAAGAAACTTCCAACGAATTTTCATGTGAAATTAAGGAATTCCTGAATTCTGAACATTTTTACCTGTGAAAAAATTTTTCCCAAAAAAAATTGGTAGGTAAATTTGACGCCATTTTTGAAAAAAATATTACCTAGGGAATTATCTGGGGCAAATAATTTGCAAGTATCATTCATAGGTAAATTCGGAAGTAATGAATAAAATATTTTTAATTTGTTTGAAAGAAAATTCTCAAATAAACTTATTTGTCGATCCACTTATAAATAATTACTTAAAAAATTATTTAGAAATAACTTTATATGTGGTATTACCTGGGGATTTATGTTCTACGAATTTCTTTGGGAATTTACTTGAAATTTTTTCATTTGTAGAATTACTAGGGGTTTTATTATTGTGAAGTTGATCGGAAATTTTTTGAGAAATGCACACTTGAACTTTTTTAAATATAATTTAACTGGAAGTTGTTTTTTTAATCTAAAAACTTGTTTTATTTGAAAACTTCGAGGAATATTTTCATTAAAATATATTTAACAAAATAAAAATTACAATAGTATAAAAATATCAATGACATTAGAATGAATTTATTGTTAAATATTTACTTTAGATTAGATAAACTGTTATGCAATAATCAAATGTTATTTTTAATATTTTTAACTTATCACAAAAAAACCAATGATGCGGTTTTTCTTCTTCTTCTTTCTTTTCAATTTAAAAGATAGAAAGAATTAAGATTATAAGACTAGTTATTTACTCAATAGAAAAATAACTATCCTAAATGTAATTAATTTTGATTTAATATTATTTATATTAAATTGTTATTATTGAATAAGTCAAGCATTATATTGAAGTATAGAAAAATTCGATGATGTGCATCATTAGTGTGAAGTTTAAGTATCCTTCATTGATAAAAATAAAATAAAATGAAAAATAAATAAAATTTACTTGTATATCTAATTAATATTTTTATGGGCATTAAAGATGAACTAATTTCTCTTTATATAGTAAGTTATTAAATTATATTTATGTAACGACCTGTTTAGTCGTTTTGAGCAGCAGATTTTATTTCTGAAAAAACTGTGTGAGTCGACGGAACCCACGACGGACCGTCATGGGCACGAGGGGCCGTCGAGGGTGTCTCGTTCCAAAAGACTTAGACTTCTGAAATTTGGGTACTGAAATCGACTCTCTGAACTT
>NC_028648.1:74027343-74034448 GCF_001406875.1 Solanum pennellii | reverse complement strand
GTGATGACTTCCAGATTTTGGGGAATAATAGATGTTGAATTTTAGAAGTTATTGAATTGGTTTTTATTAATGAGTTTAAGTCTTCCGCATTACTTTCTGTTGATATTATAATGAAATGTTAGGGTTTAGATTGGTTGGTTCGCTCACATAGGAGGGTAAGTGTGGGTGCCAGTCGCGGCTCGGTTTTGGGTCGTGACAATTTATTTGCAAAAATATAATTATGTATGTTAAAATATAATTATTAAAATTAGAAATACCACAAAGTACCTAATAAGATATATTATCAATTATTGACTAAAACTTGCTGCACTTTAAACTTATAAATTTATTTATATTTTCAATTATTTATTTATAAAAACTTTATAAGTATAATTTAAATTTTATCTATGTTTAATATGCTTAGTTATAGAAATTATCTCATAGGAAGTGTAAGTATAACATTTTCATGAATTTGGGTGGTAGTGATTTATTTTAAATATATAAATAATTGTCATTTTCACTTTTCAAGAGTCAAATTGCATACTTTTAGCTAATGTTAAGATATATTTCATTACCACATTGATATGAGATAAAGTAAAAGTACTTTTGTAGAATTTATGAATATCTAAATGATATTTTCAATACTCAATTGAATTAATTAAATTTTACTTTAAAATTTAATTAAATTGGAGGAAGACACATCAAAAATTAGTGTAGTGTCATGGTATCTTTTGTACTACATCTGAAAAAGACACCAAAATTTTAGCATTAATAATGCTATGACTTGGAATATTGGTTGAATGAAATTCCAAGAAGCAATTATAAATGAGTGGACATGAAATCTCATGGAGTGTTGGTATTAGGAAGACAATTAATTAAATTTCATGGGGATTGAGGACTTATGAAATTGTGGAATGAGTGGATAGTTGTGTGAGAATTATGGATAGGTAGGTATATATATGTGTTTAGGGGGTTCAATGAATAATAAAATAAATAAATAGGAGATAATAATTAATTGTTTACAGAAATTTATTTGAATATTTTCCTGCGGCTATACTTGCGAATAAATTGGTAAGAAAATTTATTTTTATCTTTTGTATTTAATTTTTTGCAAGAAAAATAGAATGTAATTTACATGTGGAATTTAAATCCCTAGGTAAATTAGTTGGGGATTTAGAAATTCACGGGAAATAATTACCTAGGAAAGTTTTACCTTTGGATTCTTTTTTATAGAAAAATCCGCAGGAAACTTGTTTTCCTATGAATTTTCATACATAACTCCCAGAAAAATCTCCATGTAATTCATGTTTTTCTTGTGGTGTTGGAGGTAAAATACAAGTTTTGAAAAATCATTTTCTTCCAACACTTCAAATACTAAAAAAATTATATCCCTCCAAAAATAAAGTACACAATTGAATATAAAAAAAATCAATATATTGGGTTATCAGAAAAACTTTTTTCCGATGAACCAACCTTTTCAATCTTCAGAACTTTATTCTTCAATGTGGCTTTTCATCTTGTATATACCAACTTTATTGATTTCGTGACCTACATAAAATACTTTGAGCCAAGAACCGACCTTTCCAATCTTCTATTCTTGAAACCATAAGAAAAATGTAAGATCCCATAACATTTCCTGAAGATTTCAAACGAAGTGAATTTGTTCCGTCCTCAATCTTCATCCTCAAGTTCCGTTTAATCTTGTTCAATCTTCTTCCTCTCGGGTAAGTTTCATCATCGTATTTTCAGTTACTTTTACTCCTATTTGATTTATTCTTTGATTGTGGTTAGTGAAGTTTATATTTTTGCTTAAACTTTTGAAAATAACTTTTGAAATGTGACCCTTTTTAGTTTATGTTTCTGATTCAGCGTCGTTAATAACGTTTTGATTTGGATAATGCATAGATACTTTGTGGAAAGTTGTATGCTAGAGATTTGAAATCTTAAAATTGTAGTTTGATCGATTTTTGAGTTTTATGTTTGCAATTTTACTATCGATTTTTGTTTGAATTGCTACTTCTTTTGCATGTGCTTTTAATGTAAGGTTTAATTGTGCTAATAGTCTTGTGGTCGATATTTTGATAAGACAAATTTATTTTTGCTTTTATATAATACAGTATGGTTAAAACTAGAGGTGGCATTATTAAATGATCGGGTCCTAATGTTTCTAAAAGTAAAAAAAGGAAGGCTGAAGAAGTTTCCAAAGCTTCAAAAAAAATTATTGTGGAAGAAGAAGAGTCAAACTCTGATTTTGATATAATGGTCGCGATTGAGAACTACCAGGACAGTAATGATAATTTTAAATCCAGTTATGATAAAAGTGAAAGTGAAGATGAGAGTAATAGAGATATCCAAACTGTTTATGAGGATGAAGATCCCCCGTCATTGTCAATTTGTGCAAAAGACATTTTTGATAAGTCGTATGATTTAAGGACGTATTTAGATGACATAGGACCCTTTCCAGCAAAAAATTTATGTTAGGTCAAGGATGGTTGTTTATCATAATTTAATAAATCTTCTAGTTCAAGAAAAAAAATTAATGATGCTTTTGAAGGCACTTGTTTTGGACATTTGAGACATATTTTAGAACATTTTAAATTCAATGGAAAGATGGTCAATAACATGTTGTTGAGACGTGTCAAAAGTGACAAAAATTTACATGAAATTTGATTTTGTGTTAATGATAAGCCTGCGTATTTTGATTTGAAAGATTTCGCATTGATTACGAGGTTGAATTGCTAAGCATAACCTCGTGATGCAAAATTGAAAAAAGTTCTTGGAAAAAGGGAGTGAAATTTTATTACAAGGTGACTAAGAATAAGTCTATTACTGCTACAAAGTTAATGCATTTGATCCAGGGTTCCAAGTTAAGTAAAGAGCAGAAGTTGAAGTGCTCGTTGGTTTTGTTCGTCTACATGATGCTCCTTGTCCACGATCGATAGAAAATTGTTCAATCAAGCCACATTAAGATGATGGATGATTTTGATTTCTTCAACAGTTATCCATGGAGGAAGAGAGTTTTAATTTAACATTGACGTATCTGAAGAATAAAATCAATTTGAAGAAGAAGAGTCAAGTGTTTAATGGAAGAGGAAATGCATCATATGCTTTGTATGACTTTCCCTGGGAATTTCTGGTACTTTTTATAATTTATGTCATTGATTTGTTTTAATTTCGAAAAATAATTTTTATAAGTTTTTGACTTTTTGAGAGTCGTCACTTAATTTTTTTTAAAAAAATCAAGAAAAACTTAGTTTTACAAAAGATTTACACATGAAACCTAGTAAAAACTTGAAAGGGGGTTCGGGGATTCATATTTATATTTTAGAAAGATTTTTACGACACCCAAAATATTCGCCAACTCTCGATTATTCGACAACTAACTTATTTGCCTTAGATAAATTTTAACTTGTTTCCATTTTTTGAAATTCTTGAAAATATTTTCTTTCTATCTAAAGTGAAATATTTAATTTGCAAAATTTTCATTTTTAGAGTTATTTAGAAAACGATCAACTTGGTTAGATCGTTAAAACGAAATGAAGCGCCTTTCGTGGATCTAAAGTTTTTAACACTAAGACTAACGACATAATAACAAAACAATATAAGCAATAAAATAAAAGAGGGAGGGAGAGAGAGAGAGAGAGTTGGGCCAAATTTGATTTTTGTCCGCCTGAACCGATACTTAGACTCATTTAGTGTTGTTTTTGGGTTTTTGACCCACTTCAATTGTACCTGTTCTAAGGTTCTAGAAAAATAAATAAAGGACGAGGACTTAGGCCCAAAAACAACAAAATACATAATTTTGAAAATAAAGGAGGCCCTCTCAGCCTAACTTCTTCAACTTCTTGATTTGTTCGAAACCTTCCAGCTCGGGACCTGTACGTTAATTTCTAGGCCTTGCCCCTCGGCTCCACTTGATCCAGTTTGACTCGCTAAAGGAAAAGTTGGGCCTTAAAGGCCTCAAACTCGATATGCAAAGATTGAAAGTGAGTCTCCAACGGACTCAGGCAGAATTACATGCGACAATCAAGAAAAATACATCATAGCGTCTTGATCAAATAGAGCCAATGAAACACATATTGCTAGAAAATAAGCTATTTGAGAAACTCAAAATCAAAATGCGAACAAACCCAACTATTGAGACAAAAATGACTAGTAACTTTAAAGGAGATAAAGCGAGTAAGCCTAATAAATAGCCAAAGCATTGACAACCACAATTTTCCTACGTAAAGTAACATGCATACAATGAGGATGGATCATAATATAGAGATATATGACCACTGACCAGTATTAAACAATCGCAGACCAAGTCATTTTAAGCAAAAGAAAAGAAAGATACTAAGTATAATAACACTATCACATATAGGAATATATCCTACAAGGCTCATACTAAGACCTCTTAGTATAAAGGAAAATAAGAGCAGGCAGACAATATGAGACGACCAGGAAACAGATGTGAGTAATCACTTAGAGAGCAAAAACAAGAACTGAACGCAAATTTCGATCTGGACAAATGACTCCACATCTCATGAGTTCGACCTAAAAGATGAGCACTGTCGACTAAAAATTTGGACAGGTTGAAACAAAAAAAACTTGATTAATACAGCGTGTACTGGGCAGTAGCGCCACCAGAGACTTAAAAAAAAAACAAAGAAACAAGCTACTACCTCAACAAGCCATGGATAAAATAACCTATAAATTTCACATTGATTAGCTAAAGATTCTGCCCCTATTTAAAAAGAAACTGACGCTAACAGACCAAGAAGAGGGACAGGATAGCAACCACGAAATCTATTTCATCAATTCTAACCAAAATTAAAGCAAACGAGCAACCAAACAAATAGGGACAAAACTGATAAGCATGGAAATAACAAGGAAACTAGAGTTCAAAAAAAAAATCTTAGAATTTCAACCTTCAGTTTACTGGAATAAAGAATTGATTTCAACTTATAGACATCAAACTGCATCGATTCATGGCCGTACAATCTTTCAGTAGACAGCAAACATGAGCTACTAAGTGAGACAGGGGCAATCGGAAGAGTGAATAAAACCACAATGAAGCTAAGTGACGATTCCACCACCAATCACGAAACCGAAACAGCAACAGGAAGACCCAAGTAAAGTCTCGAGTTTCGAACAAAAGAACTCGAGGGAGCCGATGGCAGTGTGAGCTATAAATGTGATGCTCCGCCTGAAGCTAAATTTCCCCTTTGAATATATAATTTATGTGTACCTTTGTAACTAATCGCTTAAGCTTTTTCCTCAACCTTACAAAAGAAATCTTGACTCAAATCTCCAATAATCTTCTCCAAACTAAAAATTTCTTACTCAAAATATATAATTTTTTTTCTTTCTCCCCAACCCCTTTTCCCTTTTTTTTTACGGCAACAATTACAACAATATATATAAGGGGAAAATAGGGTTATGCTCTTTTTTTTAAAGAAAAGAGGGGGGAAATTTCGTATGACCATAGACCTATTTCAAAATTCGAATTTCCAAAAACTTTTGCCATTTCAGGATAAACAACCTTTTTCTGAAAGTTGGACTCAAACCAGAAAAGGAAAAGGGGTAGAAGGCTGGGATGAATCCCATCGTCCTTAGGGCACAACGTGGCTCGACCTCGAGCCACAAGGACAGAATTGCATGCCTCTCGACTGCGAATTGAAAGGGACGTGAGGAAGAAGACGAAAAAGGACAGTGCACTGCAGTCCTTGCTACTGTTCCGTGTATTTTGACGGGAAAAGGTATGCTTGGAGTCGTTGCTGCTGCCGTCTTGTGGAGATGCAGTGATGATGGCGTTTATCGTTGTGCGTTGTTGTCGACTTTGTTTCTGGAAATTGTATCGTCTCTGAGTCATTTTAGAGGAGAAGAAGAAAGGGGTCGGGTCGGGTCTAGGGAGAATGGGCTGGAGTTAATTTGTTGTGTTGGGCCGGCTGAAAATTGGAGGAGAGGCCCAAATTTAGTGCTAAAGTTTGGAAGAAAGTGGGCTGGGAAAGTTTAAGAGAATTGGTCGATTTGGTATATATATATATGTATAAATAACTTAAATACACAACTATAAGTTTAGTATTCTCTAATTTTCCCTTCTTTTTTTAAATATTACATAATTTTTTTTTTAATTTTAGTAGAAGTTTAGAGATACATAGTCTTCTCTCTCCTATAACACACACTTCCCCAATATCATGCCTATTTTTTCTCCACTAAAACACTCAATCTTCTGAATCCCTTTTTGAATTTTGAAATTCAAATTTCATATTAAATGTTGTGAAACGTTTTTAATTAAAATTAAAAATTCAAAATTCAAAAAATTTGAAATTTCTGAAAATTGGACCATTGTTCTCTGGTTCTTCTTCTTCTTCTTACTCCATCATCCGTTCTTCTTCTTCTTCTTCTTAATCCATCATATGTTCTTATTTTCTTCTTTTTTTCTTCTTGTTCATTGCTATATTACATCAGCCTTCTCTAAGTCTTCTTTTTCTTCTTACTCCATCATCAGTTTTTTTTTTTGTTCATTGTTCTATTACATCATATTAATGGATCCTTTTTACTAATAGAAGAATTTATGATTCGGACGATGAAAATTGGAAAGAAAATAGAAAAAAGTCTTTGCATGATCCTATGAATGTTCGGAAGGATTCAAACAAAGATTTTGGCGAATCATCTAAATCAAAGGTTGACAAAATACACCAAAAAAAAAAAGAGAAAAGAAGCAGCAACTATTATTGTTGAAATTAGTAAAAATTTTAGTAAAGGAATCCCATATATATCATGAATTTTTGAAAATTGTTATCATGTATCAGACAATAAGTTTAATACATAAGTACTCAGTGTGTTATAGTTTGTTAGTCAATGCATTGATACATGAATTAGATGTGTATCATATGATTTCCTATGTATCAATAGTTTTTGAAAATTGTTATCATGTATCAGTCAATAAGTTTAATAACTGCGCCATCAAGTGTGCTTGCTGATACATATCGACTCAGTGTGTTATATTGTTTAGACGATGCATTGATACATGAATTTGATGTGTATCATATGATTTTCTATGTATCACGAGTTTTTGAAAATTGTTATCATGTATCAGTCAATAAGTTTAATAACTGGATGTTCATAAAAATGTCTT
>NC_028648.1:74018966-74027216 GCF_001406875.1 Solanum pennellii | reverse complement strand
TATATATATATATATATATATATAAAGGAAGAACGACCCGAATTTTGGTTTAACATGAGATAAGTTAAGCTGAAATTAGGAAATAGCTTCAGCGATTATGAATTCGGCCAAGCTAATTAAACTTAGTCAAAATCGGATGAAAATTTGTGAATTCGGCAAAAATTTAAATAAGACAAATTGGTAATAATTAATTAACGAACTTCTTAATCTAAACGAAATAAAATATTAATTAAGTTATAAACTAAACAAATTGAAATATAAATTATTATATAAGTGGACTAATTAACCAATATTTAACAAAATCTTTTGAGACAGTTTTTTAATGTTTACAAACTATACTAATTATCTACCAAATTATATAAAACATATATATATATANAATAAACTTAGCTATTCTAAATCATTTAAAAATTAAGAAACTCGGAAATTAATTATCATCGGGGAGGGTAGAAATTGGGTGTCAACATGATTTATGATAAATTTTTATATATTTGTGTAGTATTTTATACCTTTTGTTTATTTATTTATTTATTCTTCTATTGATTCCAGGTTTGGATATATGAGGCTTTTCCTAATCTTGAAAAGTATGTCAAGAATTCATTGAATTCTCCTTTAACCATTCTCCGTCTACTTAGATGACACACCAAAAAATGATAATATTATCGAAGGTGATTCATTTAAATATAAAGAAAAAAGTACGTTGGTACAAAGTTTATTTATTTTTTAATAGAAATATTTACAAATTGGTGAATGTCATGTAATAGTTATATTTTTTGCATAGGGTGTGCACCCACACCTCACATCGACTGTCTGTGAGACAAAAAAGAATTACTTGGCAACATTAAAGACATATGTGGATGAAGTGAAGGATACAATCATTGACGTCTTAAAGTCATATTTGAAAGTTGTAACTGTTCTTACTTCATCGTAGACAATGTGGAGGATGAGTATTTAAGTGATCACTATCCTAATCAACTTTGTGAGAATTTTGTACCAAGTACTCCAAAAAATAAAATTTGTGTGAGCATGTTGCATCCTTCGAGCAATCAATGATGGAAATTGTTGCTTATGTATGAGAGGAGAAACTGTGAAGAAATGAAAAGAACAAGAAAAACAAAAGTAAATAAATTTATATATTATTTTTGTAAGATTACTTTTTTTGTATTAATACTTAGCCACTAATCTTGCAGTATATGATGACAACTTTTCAGCACCAACAGTTGATGACGAGATACTTCCATTATTCGTAGTCGATCATGATCTTGTTGACGTCGATGCGTACTTCACTGAAGAAGTTGTTGAAGATATTAAAGAAGAAGAAAAACAACAAGATGAGGAAAAAATGACAAAAAAAGAAGAAGAGAAGATGGAAGAGAATGATGAAGAAAAAGAAGAGGAGAAATTAGAAGAAAAGAAAGAAGAGGAGAGACCAGAAGAAAAGAAAGAAGAAGAAAGTGAAGAGGAGAATTTGGAAGAGAAGAAAAATGAAGAAAATGAAGCTACTGGAGAAGAAGAGAAAGAACAACTAGGGGATAAAATAACAGAGAATGAAGAACATAAAAAGATGAAAGAAGAAGGATTGGTCATTGATGTAGCAGAAGTAGAAAAAGAAATAGACGTGATGGGTATTGTGATGGATCTTAATGGTGCGGTTGATGGTGATGTGTAAGGACATTTGTGATTTTTGTCTGTTTTAAGACAATTTCTCAATAGTTGGTTTTTGCGATTGTTGATTTTTGTGGTGTATGAAGACAAATGATTTTTTGAGATGGTTTTTTAAGACAATTAATTTTTGGAATAGTTGGTTTTTCAGAACATGGTTAAAGTGGTTTATTGTTTTGTTGTTTTTGACAAAAAAAATGCACATTTGACAGTTTAACATATTTTATTATGAAAGGCTTTTAGATTTCTTATTAATCTATGCCTTAATAGTATGTTATTTTTGCTATCACTGTTAATCTATTTATTAGTGAATTATCAACAATAGACTTGTATGGATACTACTATAGATTATTATCAATGTTGATCTAAAATAAAAGATATAGGAGTGCAATAAATAGAGAGAAATACTTTATTTATTCAGCACTACATTCCTGTTACACATTTGTTACACATTTCCAAAAAGCAAACACCAAAAATAAATCACACAATATAGGTTATAGGCGTTTTTCTTTTTCTTCTGCTAAAATCAACCTTTCTTTTAGTTGATGTCTATCTATTTCAGCATCTTTTAGGAACACTTTCAAGTGATTTCTCTACTCTTCGGCCTCTTTAAGAAAGCCATTAGCAGATCTCTATTTTCTTCAAATTTCCGTAGCTTTGTTAATAATTCAAATTTGGCAACACCTTGAAAATTTGATGGGTTACTCGTTGACGATTCATTTTCAAGCCACAAAAAAAAGAGCATATGCCAACTGCTCAATTAATGAATTGTCGACCTGAATTTGTATCAGTATGTGAAGTCCTCAATGTAGCTGGATTACCATAATGACAATCGTAAGATTTTTTCACATTAGATGTTTGAGTTGCTTGAGACATTGTAAAAATGGAGGTATTTGAGTTGTTTATGAAAGTTTGAGTTGTTTATGAGGGATTGCCTTCCTTTTATACAAAAAAAACAAATGTTACCATTGAAAAGTAGCATATGAACTTTTATTACCTTTACTGTGAAATTTGTATATCAAAATATGTACTGGTTGTCAAAATATATAGACCCCATCGATGTATTTCTATTTGTGGGGTGCGTGTATGACCAACAAGATTTACACTCTGACATTAGTAAGGTATATTAGGATTTATATCTATGTTAAGGCATTGTTGAGACTGCACCTACTAGAATATGACACTTATATATCGACCAAAGCTAATAGAATTTAGAAAAGACAACAATTAATTTATAATAAATCATATGTTTGAAATTTATCCAATTAAATAAGTTTAAATGGTCATATGATCATGTAAGAGTCTACATAAATTGGTTGTGGTGATTAGAGATGTATGAGGATGACTTGTGGTTATACAATCAACATCTTCAAAGCAATGTTTGAGAACGTGTAAGTATGTTGTGAGGATGTCTGGATAAAGTGAGTTATGTACTATTATGATGATGAATAGGTCATTGTAATGACCCTCCAGGTCATTTTCATCATTTTCGATCCTTTCAACATTTAGAGTTATTCTGTAGCGACCACAAGCCATTTTTGACTTTCTCAAACTTACAGTTCGGTCTTCGGGTCGTTCATTTAAATTTTGTTTAAGTTTCATATTTTAGATTCTTCGAAACTTAAATGGTTGAATTTAGTCAAATGTTTAGAAAGACAACCTCAGAATACAATTCTGACGGTTTCATCAATTCTAGAAGGGAAATTTTAGGCTAGGGGCATGGTTGGTTTGGTCCCAAGGCTTCTAGTGTGAATTTGTTTCATTAGGCATTTTAATTGTGAAGATTAAGCAAAGGGTTGACATTGGTCAATAATCTTGGTAAAAGTGCTCGGATGAAAATTTCATCGACACCGTAAGCTTCAGAATATTGAGTATGATCTCGAACGAACTTTCGTGTAGTTCCTTGGCTTCATGTCTCATTTTAAGCCTTCTTGTTGTTTTTAGCTTAAAACAGAACTTAGGTGTGGGACCCACTTTTCATCAAAACAACATCGTATGGAAGTTTTGATGGTTCCATTGAGCCAGGAATGTTGAATTCGATGGGGTAGCATATTTCATTTGCATTTGCGGGCACGAGGTTCAAAATGAATCCCGGACACCACGTCAGATAATTCAAAGTTTGAAAAAACCAGGTAAAGTGCTAATATCTTGTACAGGATTTAGTACCAGATTTTAGGCTTTTAGCGACAAGGTTTACTTGTAGCGATCATATTCGGGTATTTACCCAAAAATTTTAGCTTTTATAAATCATATTTAAATGGCAATTCCTCCCTCATCCGAGCTCCGATTTGAGTGATTCGAAATTCTGGGTGCTCTCTGGGAGAGAGGCTACTTGGGTATGTCATTGGAAGCTGTTTAAGAACCTCCATTTGAGGTGAGCTTGAAGCTGATGCCTTTGCTTGGTTTTCTTATTAAATATTTCATGTTGATGTTGTGGCTCTTTTTGGGCCTCGGATCATGTTAAATTTTGGAACACAGATTCGACGAATAGTTTTTGGGATTTTTTACGGATTCAATTTCGGGATTCGTGGCACAGTCCCACAATTCCCTTTTGACTCAATTTTGGATTCGTTTCCAATTATTGTGATTTTTGTGTCAAAACATATATAATAACATTTTGATTGATAATTTGATAGTTTCATGGTGTTCGAAGGCGCTTCAAATGTGGATAGTTCGTGTGTGGAAGATTCAGAGCGCACATGTTCGGCTTTGAGGTAGGATTCGGTCTACTTTCTTGATTGAGCTTCTTAAATAATACCTACTTGTATGCTTTTTAACTTGTCAATACTTCCTAGTTAATGATGTTAGAAAAAAATTTATCATATGAGAAGAGATTTTTGTGAATGTTTGACCTATCGCCTTTATCATAGAAAGTCTCAGTTTTTTATTTATGTTACATACTTTATTCTTTAAACAGTAACAATCTTTTGTTCTTTTGTGTTTTATTCTTCTTTCCTCTTTATAGCTTTATTCAAAAGGTTGATCCATGCTTATCAAGGAAAAATGTTAGCTCTGTATTCTAATGATCGAGAGTCCATCACAGTTATTGTGCACGAGAAGGGCGGTAATTGAATTTAAATAGTGTCAAGAAGTAAACTCGATCTACTGTATAGAAAGATGAAGAGTTTTTGTACTATTGTCATATTTGTTTGAATGCATTTGGTTTTGTGGAATTTTTTGATAGTAGAGATTAAAAAATCAATTTCTAAGTATTGGTTATACAAGACATATTTTTTGAATATTGTTGTATAAGTATGTGTAGGTACACAAGAAGTACAATGTTTTGAGATTTCTTGCAAATCTATGTATTTGAATTACTTATGAGTCAATTTAATGCTTGAGATTATTTATTGTAAAATAATATTGGTAGTTTTTAATTAGAAATTGTGGCATATATTTTATGGCCAAAATGATATGACCATACTTCAAAGTGTAGCCTTAGGACTTTATATTGTGGTAATCACATGGTCAAGGACTACACTTCAAAGTGTTTTCATACATGAGATAGAAAAAGCAACACTTTAAAATTGTTGTCATACATTAGATAGAAAAGGCCACACTTACGAATTGTGGCCAATAAGAAAGCTAAGGAAACACTTTAAAGTGTAGTTGTATGAGATATAAATGTTGCTATTGAGGTACATAAAAGCGTGACCATTTTACCTTTTAAGCTACATTTGAAAGCGTTACTGATAAGGCAACACCTGAAAAGCGTTGTCTAAAATCTAACGTAAGGCTTCATTTGGGCACCCCTGGAAAAGTGTTGCCTAAAGTCCAAAAGTGTAGTCTTTTATCTAAGGCCACACTTTTTGCTAGTTTAGGCTACACTTTACTAGGGTAGTCGTAGACCTAAAATGGTGTAGTGCAAATTGTAGTTGACTTATTACCGTTAATTCAGAGTTTTGCGAAGTAGCTTGGGGTTTCAGAGATTAGGTTGAAATCTTGGTGTCTAGAGCTACCGATTTTTGTTCTTTCTAGGCTTAGTCTTTGTATTGTATTCGGAGATAGCACTTCCTTTTCTTTTAATTGTGAAAGCCTTGTACTCTTTTTTTATATTTGATGATCAACTACTAAATGATGCTAGTTGGGGATTGTTATAGTATGGTTTTGTTAATATTGATTTCTCTAATTTTTTCTAAGTTTTTATTTCTTGCTTTTGGCTTCCACTTGGTAGTCTGTTGCTTATGGCTACAGGATAAAGGTTAGGTTGACAAACTGGTGCGATGTAGTGGATGTCATCATGACTAGAAAAATTAGCCGACAACTCCAAGATAAGGTTCAACCTTCTTTTGGTTTAATTGTACATTTTGGGAGCTTGTTAATTAGTTGACAGCTTGTCCGCAGCATGAAACCATGATGGGAGGCATTCCTCTAGATCATTCTAATGGGTTATCGGCTCCTTCGATTAAAGGTGGTGCCTTGGGTTTTGCCATTACAACAT
Source organism: Solanum pennellii (assembly GCF_001406875.1). Lineage (NCBI taxonomy): Eukaryota > Viridiplantae > Streptophyta > Magnoliopsida > Solanales > Solanaceae > Solanum > Solanum pennellii. The sequence continues at coordinate 74,021,113 of NC_028648.1, read as the reverse complement.
CAAGTGTTCATATTGAGGTCATACATGGTACGTTCTATGCTTCTGCAGTCTGGTCAGAGGTATAGTCTTCAGGTTTCCCTTCTTTGGATGCAATTTTTTGGTTCATTCCGTTGGTTCTTATTTTGTGTGATTTTGGGTTTTCATAACCATTTTAGTTTCATTGGACTATTATCTATCGCTGCCTTTTTGTGGTAGTTTGATTGAGGATTATATATGTGTTTTCCCATGTAGTTGATTTTTTTAGTTGTTTATTTACTCGGCTCTCTTTTTGTCGATTTGGAGTAGTAGATAAGTAACTCTTCCTATCTTATCCTTAATAGTCCTTTTGTGGTTGTGTCCTTGGGATTGTTGGTTTCCCTTTTTTCCACCCCAGTTGTATGCTTTTGTTGTGATACTGATCCTTTTGTGCCTAGACCAGATTTGCTCGATTTGAGTTTGTATGTTGTAGGGCCTAGTTGGCTTAGTTTTTAGTCATCCCTTTTGAGTAGTAGTTCGTATATGGGAGTCATCCCACTTTTCACCGAAATGACCTCGAATGAAAGTTTTGATGATTTCATTGAGTCTGGAATGTCAAATTCGATGTTGTAGCATATTCATTTGCACGCACGAGGTGCCAAACGAATCTTGAACGTCCAATCGAAGAATTTGGTGTTTCAGCAAACCAACTTAAGTGTTGATATCTGGTGCATGATTTTAGCGACTAGATAACAGACTTGTAGTGATGACAGTTTACTTTTAGTGACAGTATTTGGGTATTTATTTTCCTCCCTCATTTTCAAAAGGGGATTTCTCCCTCATCCGAGCTTCGATTTGAGTGATTTAAAGTCTTATGTGATCGTTGGGTGTGTAGTTACTTGGGTATGTGATTAGAAGCTATTGAGGAGCATTTGTTTGAGGTAAATTTGATCTCAAAGTTTCTGACTTATCTTGGATTTCTTATTAAATTTTGCAAGTTAGTGTTGAGGCTATTTTCAGGCCTCGAATCAAGTTCAATTTTGGAACACAAGTTTGAGGCATAGTTTTGGGACCTGTTGACAGAGTCAATTTTGGGATTCTTAGAACGGGTCCTAGATTCCCATTTGACTCAATTTTGGGTATGTTTCAAATTGTTGCAAGTTTAGTGTCAAAACATCTCTAGTAATGTGGTGATAAATAATTTTATAATTTCACAGTCTTCGGAGGTGTTTTCGATGTGTACAGATAGCATGTAGTGGATTTGGAGTGCTTATGTTCTCCTTTGAGGTAGTTTTCGATCTACTTTCCTGATTTAGCTTTTTTGATAATTCCTAGTATAGATTTCATGTAAAGTTGGATGGTATTTTTTGGGTATTTAGTTTTCCTTTTGTTATTTCACCCTCTCTTAATTTCGAAGGAGCCTTAGGCTTATTGTGTTTTTAGGATCCTTGTTTAGGTTGTGGCTTTGCTGGTGGTATACATGATCTTGATTATTCTTGTTAGGATTGATTCGTGGTGTCCTTAGACTAGAAAAGACATTAGATGTTTTAGGTTGTGTTATATCGCCTCATAGTTATGATTTTCTCCTTTTGTGCCTTGTTTCCGATCTTTCTTCTTGCAATCATGCTTGTGACCTTAATGGCTCATCACAGGCATGGGTTAGTCCTAATTGTGCTCAGTCTGGGACTGGAGCGGTGTGATTTAGGTAGGGCGTCATCCCTATAGTTTGCTCCCCCTTTATTGATTTGAAATCTCTTCTTGATCCCTTCGCTAGTTGATTAGAGGTGGGCATTGTTGACACCCAATTTTGGCCTAACATTTTAAAAATTCGTGATTTTGAAGCTTTATTTATTTAATAACAAATTTTGGTCCGATGATTTTAAAATTCATACATTTTGAGTCAAATACAAAAAAAAAAAAAAGAAAAAAAACTGCTTTCCCACATTGTCTCTCAAACAATTTTCAATTTTGCAATAGTCCCACATCGGTGTTTCATCCTTTTTGAGGATTTTTGGGTTTCTATATAAGCCCACTTCATTCACTATTTTTAGAGAGGATTTGGAGGGGAAAACAAAAGAATACTCATAAAATTTTGAGAATTCTTGGTTCCCATAGTTCAAAAATTTTAAAGTGTTTTTGTGGTTTTTCGAGTTGAGGAGGTGGAGTCGTCTTCTTCAAACTCGTAGTTCCGG
>NC_028648.1:74005130-74012556 GCF_001406875.1 Solanum pennellii | reverse complement strand
GAGGATTTGGAGGGGAAAACAAAAGAATACTCATAAAATTTTGAGAATTCTTGGTTCCCATAGTTCAAAAATTTTAAAGTGTTTTTGTGGTTTTTCGAGTTGAGGAGGTGGAGTCGTCTTCTTCAAACTCGTAGTTCCGGTTCGCCGCCCAGAACCAGGTAAATTTTTTTTCTTAGCCTTGTTTTATTTAATTCCCAGCTCTTTTATGTTTTCTGTTTATTATATGTAGATTGTTTTTTTTTGTTTAATGTAGTTCTAAAAGTCAATTAATATTTGTGTTTATTGTAGTTTTAATATTAGCATTATTTTACGATTTGATGTTTATTTATTTATTATTATTATTATTTTAAAATTGTTAGTCAACTATTTGCTATCTTAACTTTTCAGGGTTTTGTTATTATTCTATTTTAATGTTATTTTTATTTTTATATATTACGTTATTGTTGTTTTCATTTCTAATTATGTTGTTTTAGTTTGGTTGTTATTTTCCATATTCTCTTGGGATAAGTTTGTTATGTTTTGTTGATGTTCAAGTTATATTAAATATATTTGTTAAAAGGGCCGATGATAAAAACTCTCCGTCGGTTTTGGAGGCCTCCCCATTTTAAAAAGACGGAATTCTAATTCAAGTTTATATATTTTATATGTTGAAAGGGCCAATGAAAAATCTATCCGTCGGGTTTAGAGGCCTTTCCATTTTTAAAAGACGGAAATTTTTAGTTTAAGTTTATATAAATTGTTTTGTTAAAATTATTGAAAATGGCCGATGAAGAAATTACCGTCGATTTCCAAGGCCTCCCATGTTAATAAGACGGATTTTTATTTTTTTAGTTATTATTTGAGTTATTCATTTTTATTTATATTTATTTGGTACTAACTCTTTTACTAAGTGTTTACAGGTACCCAAAACTTGCTTCCTTGAAGCAATTCGAAAAAGCTCGAATTATACTTTTATTTCATTATTTTGTGAATATTGACGTTAGGCAAACTTTAGGCCGATGATTATTATTTTATTGTGTTTATTGCATGTTTATTATATCTGTATATTATTTTATATTCTTCCTCAATTTGAAAAAAAAAAGAATTCAGTCGGGAACCACATTTGTGGATTCCGAAGGGTGCCTAACCCCTTCCCTTCGGAATAACTTGAACCCCTTACCTAGAATCAATTGGTTTCGTAATTAATAATTGGTTTCCTAGTTTTCCTAAAAATTAGGTGGCGACTCTTTTTTAAAACTCGTTTATTTTTCAAACTTTGTTAAAATTGAAACAATTAAATTATTTTCGAGTTGCCGCGACGTTTCGCCCTATTTTAACAGAGTGGGGATGTAAACAGGCATGTTGTATCCTTATTGAGCTTATGATTATATTGTTAGGCTCGAGTTCATGTGTGAGGACCATTTGGATACCACGTTAGTACTTTATGCCTTGGTAGCGTGTTTCATTAGTTGTATAATTAATTTACTTTGAGTGCGTTGTTTGAATGTTGATGGTGACATATGTTGCATTATTTGCTAAGTCTCACGGATTTTGTGGTACGATCTTAGCCCATGCATTAACATATTTATCATTTATGATGAGATACTATTTTACTTGTTTACATTGTAAATTGGTTTTAACGGGAGTTGTACCGCCTGGATCACTTAACTTACTTATTTTTAAGACTATGAGGCGTTGGGGAAGTGCTCCTTTTTCTACTTGATATATTAAAGGCATCTAGGATGTGCTCAATTTTTACTTGATTAGTCAATGCGTGGACGCCCTTTCTTGAATGTTTTTTGTCTTGCTGGTGTCACTGGTAGTCTACTATTTAGATAAGTGGTCTCATTATTTATTACTCATGGTTCGAGGCCTTCACCTCCGTTTCAAGGCTGATGTTCACCTTTAGATTCTTTTTTCTAGAAAAATCTGCAAGAAACTTGTTTTCCTATGAATTTTCATATATAATTCCCAGGAAAATCTTCATGTAATTCACATTTTTCATGAGGTGTTGGTGGTAAAATACAAGGTTTGAAAAGTTATTTTCTTCCAACACTTCAAATATTAAAAAAATTCTATCCCTCCAAATAAAGTACAATCCAAATACAAAAAACAATCAGTATATTGGGTTATCAGAAAAACCCTTTTTCCGATGAACCAACCTTCCAATGTTCAAAACTTTATTCGAGGAGCCGAGTGACGTGCCAGCGCTACTAATTGAGTGCCAGCACCTAGCTGTGCTGTCAGTAAGAAGGTAGCCGGCGCCTTTCGAAGCACTTTCTATTTCTAGTTAGCGCTGTTTTTTCTTCAATGTGGCTTTTCATCTTCTATATACCAACTTTGTTGTTTTAATGACCTCCATAAAACACTTTGAGCCAAGAACCAACCTTTCCAATCTTCTATTCTTGAAACCATAAGAAAAACGTAAGATTCCATAATATTTCCTTAAGATTTCAAATGAAGAGAATCAGTTTCGTCCTCAATGTTCATCCTCAAGTTTCGTCCTCAAATTCTGTTGAATATTGTTCAATATTCTTCCTCTCAGGTAAGTTTCATCATCGTATTTTCAGTAACTTTTACTCCTATTTGATTTATTATTTCATTGTGGTTAGTGAAGTTCAGATTTTTGCTTAAACTTTTGAAATAACTTTTGAAATCTGATCCTTTTTAGTTTATGTTTCTGATTCATCATCGTTAATGACGTTTTGATTTGGATAATGCATAGATGTTTTGTGGAAAGTTTTATGCTATACATTTGAAAACTTTTAGTGTATTTTGATCGATTTTCGAGTTTTATGTTTGCGATTTACTGTCAATTTTTGTTTGAATTGCTACTTCTTTTGCATGTGTTTTTAAGGTAAGGTTTAACTGTGCTAATAGACTAGTGGTCGATATTTTGATAAGACAAATTTATTTTTGCTTTTATATAATACAGTATGGCTAAAACTAGAGGAGGCATTATTAAATGACCGATTCCTAATGTTTCTAAAAATTAAAAAAGGAAGGCTGAAGAAGTTTTCAAAGAGGAAAAAAAACAATTGTGGAAGAACATGATCAAACTATAATTCTTATATAATGGCCGAGATTGAGAACTACCAGGACAGTAGTGATAATATTGAATCTAGTAATGATAAAAGTGAAAGTGAAGATGAGAGTAGTAGAGATACCCAAAGTGGTTATGAAGATGAAGATCCCCTGTCATTGTCAATTTGTGCAAAATTGGTAAGTCGTATGATTTACTGTGAAATTTGTATATCAAAATATGTATTGGTTGTCAAAATATATAGACCCCTTAAATAATCGATGTATTTCTATGTGTGGGGTGCTTGTATGACCAACGAGATTTACACTCTAATATTAGTAAGGTATATTAGGATTTATATCTATATTAAAGCATTGTCGATACTGCACCTACTAGAATATGACACTTATATATAACCAAAGCTAGTAGAATTTAAAAAAGACAACAATTAATTAATAATAAATGATATGTTTGAAATTTATCCAATTAAATAATTTTAAAAAGGTCATATGATCATGTAAGAGTCCACATAATTGGTTGTGGTGATTAGAGCTGTATGAAGATGACTTGTGGTTATACAATCAACATCCTCAAAACAATGTTTGAGAAAGTGTAGGTATATTGTGAGGATGTCACTTGTTATGTGTGGATATACAATCAACATTCTAGAAATAAGCATGTGATCATGTATGACTCTCTATATAAATTGGGGGTGACAATCAACAATGTGTGCTTGAACAACATGTGATCATCCTCACAACATACTTACGCTTTGTCAAACATTGTTTTAACGATGTTAATTGTATAACCACAAGTCATCCGCATACTTCTCTAATAACCACAACCAATTTATGTGGACTCTTACATGATCATATGAACATTTTAAACTTAATTATTTAATTGGATAAATTTCAAAAATGTAAATTATTATTAATTAATTATTGTTTTTTTAAAAATTCTAACATAGATATAAAACGGAATATACCTTACTTATGTCAGAGTGTAAATCTCGTTAGTCATACACACATCCCATACATAGAAATGCATCGTTTATTTAAGAGGTTTATATATTTTGACAACCAGTACACATTTTGACATACAAATTTCATAGTAACATGTTTTTTTGATAGTTCTTCAAGGGTCGTTTGGTAGAGTGTCTATTCAGATAATATTTGTATTAATCATTTTTGAATTAGTTATATTTAGATCATTTCTTAAAGATAGTTTGATTGATAATATTTTTATTAGTCATTTTTGGATTAGTTATACTTAGATCATTTCTTATGGATAGTTGATTTGTGCATTAAAAATAGCATGCATGGATGAGAATAATACAAATGCATTAAAATACACAACTTCAGATCATGACGTTCTTTTTACAACACGTCATTCTTCAATTATTCTAATTGATTCATTAAAATCATTGCATCAAGAATATCATGAATTTAAATATATTAATGATACACAATTTAATATGAAACGGATGGACTCGATAACAAACATTAATAAGTAACATACAAAATGCATGTCATCTTTTGATTGATCTATATTAGATTATGACTAATTACGATAATAGATGACTATAAATTGACTAAAATATTGGTAGTATCTTGATTACAGTAGCAAAAAACAAGCAGCAACTTAATTACAAAAACAAATTTCAATCAAGCTTGTTAAGATTTGTTGTTGTTCACATATGTAATTCTCTTGTGTCCAATTCTCTTACAAATTGGATATTTGTTCCTTCTTTTGCTCTTGAAATTCTCACCGACACCTTTGACACACTTTCTTATTTTTCTACCAAGTTTGGTATCAACAAGAGTTGGAAGAATCTTCACATTAAGAAATTCATCTGAAACACTAAATTTTGACTCGAGCTGGACAACATTAATAGAATTCATGTATGCAAAATATACGCTTCAACCTTATGCAAAGGCGAATAATATTCATAGATGCTCATATCGTACTCATTGTCAAGCTTTGATCACAAAGTTGACATTGCATGAGCACAAGGTATCTTGATCAAATCATATTCCCTACATGGACGTGACTTTTTCAGTAGGTCCACATAGGCAGTAATACCCACACCGAACACGGTAAATTGATTTTCGTCCTTGTTTACATTCTCCACATACAAGGAGTCTCCCTCGATCATTTTTTTGCTTGCAATTTTTTCTGCAGGCGACACCATTTGATTATCCATTGATTTGAGCATATATGCATGCCTCTCCCTAAATAATTCTCCAAACCTCTTAGCAATCGAATTAAATATAGATGCCACGTGACATTCTTTTTCGTCTATCAACATAGCATTGAGTGACTCGGTGATATTCGTGGTCAACACGTCATATCTATTGTCAGGAAAACGTGCCCTACTCCACTTCTCAAAATCAATATCATGCTCAAGGACAACCACTGGAACGAGGCATTTGTTCTTGATTTCTACAAAATAATTGTCAAACTCCTCCAAAGAATAAGTGTTTGCCACATCGTAGTAAAAATAAAGGTAATCTCCACAATGATGATTTACACAGAGATTTTTCACTGAGGTGACTCATACAATATATGTGGTGAGCATGATTGTAAATGTTCACAATACCATAGGCGATAATATTGTGTATATTAGAGATAAAATACAATTCTGGTTCATCGATTACAATTTCCATTAATTTCTCAAAGCAGAATGTCCAAGATGCATCATTATCTACGTCCACGACACAAAAGGCAATCGAATAAACACAATTCTCCGTATCTTATGCAACAACGCTCAACAACACACCCTCGTATTTACAATGTAAATGAGTGCCATCATACACAATCACCTTTCTCATGTGGGCAAATCCCTTAATGCAGGCACCAAATGCCAAGAAATAATACATGAACCTGTAGCTATACCCATTTACCATGAGAGAATAACTAGAACCAATATTAAGTGTCTCGAATATGTATGAAAAAGTCAGTAAACATGAATATTCGTTCTCCGCTGTCCCTCAGACCATTTTCTTGGCAATTACACCACCCTTCCAACAGCTTGGACTACAAATAAAAAAATTGAACATAGCTCTTTAAATCTCTTTAACATTTGGACCCTTTCCATAACGGTACATATTTACACAAAGTGAAGCAATCACTTTGATTAAAATTTTCTATGGCTACTATTGGCATGTTCAACGTCGCGACTATGTTCGCCAATGTACTTGTAGATACGAAATCTATCTGAACGCTCATATTTCCTCGCCCGCAACATCCATGCACAGTTTTGAGATACACATTTTACCTTTAAGTATTTAGTACATCTCTTTACAGTAGCAAAATCGAAAGACCTTTTTCACCACTGCTTCGTCTAATAACAATTGCAACTTGTTCTTGTTACTACAAGTTTGGTTTATACACAAATTAGTTCCATCAGAGAAATAATGATTGGATTGTGACCCCATTTCCTTTTTCCTACATTTCTTCATAACAATCGCATTCGGGATCTTCCGCATCTACCGCCTGATTTTCCACATTAGTTGAATCATCATGTATATTCATTGAATGATCACTGAAGCTCTCATTTGAATTATCACTCAAGCTCTCCTTTGAATGATCACCCAATCTTTCATTTCTAATCGAATTATTGTCTCCGTTAGATGAATTCGTTGGTTCAATTGGAGGTCTCACATTGAAGTTTATCCTTAACGTAGGTCTAGAGACATTAATACCAGTATCTAACATGTACAACCTCACAAGCCTATCATTTTTTTTATGAATGTTGGATGCATTTTTCCCCGATCATTCGTTTGATAGATAATCACTTAGTCATTTGGCTCGCACGTTAACTCACCGCCCTCAATTATGCTTGCAATCATATAGTCATATGAATCATTGCGACATAGCACAATGTGTATTGTCGTCTTAATAAATGATTTCTAAATCCAACTTTTGGGAGTCTCCTTCCGTACTCTCATATAATCACCACCACCAACAACAAATTCAGTTACTGTCATAATTGATTACAAAGATATACACTAGATTACAGTATCAGCCGTTAACAAACGATGAAGTCCGACATCTGTATAGAAACGCGATTAATGGAATCGTGGTTCAAAATGCAACTCTTGCAATGGCGATATAGAATTTAATGCTTTTAAACTACCATAAAAAGTTTATTACGGAAGATTTCTCAAATATCTAGTATGACAAGAAAATCATTTTGAAGCTTATTTTTTGAAAGAAAATAGAATAAACATGACTATAGAGTAGGAGATATTGATGATGTTACCTTGAAAATGGATATTTTGACCGGAAAACCCGTCGGAATATTCAGTTTCGACAGCAGCAAAATGAGCTCTGGTCTTCTTTCCCGTTTGTTTGGCTTATTTCTCTTTATCTAATATAATTTTTAATAAATGCGTATATCTATATATATATATATATATATAT